>NW_018108324.1:93116-128260 GCF_000183805.2 Loa loa | reverse complement strand
ATATAATAAATGCCATTGATTAAATAATCTATTTTAATATATTCAAATTATCTTAATTAAAAATTATCATTTTATTTTAATATATTCAAATTATCTTAATTAAAAATTATCATTTTTTTTTTTTTTTTTTAATTGAACGCTAGTTAGATCATGAAAAAAATCAATAATACATATATTAAAAGAATAAATGAATGGATTTATTCAAGAAGATTGCAAAAATTTCATTGTTTTTGCAAATAAGCTTTAATCTTGATTAAACAATTTACAATTCATTCCGATCTCTCGAAATTACCGGGAAGAATTAAGTGAAATGTTTCGAAGGAAATCAATAAGTTTACAATCATACAATGAAAATTAGTAAAGTAAGTATTACCTGTAAGTGTTAATTTCTCGTCAATATATATAGCAAAATCTTGCTAGTTTCTTTTTTTTTCTTTTTTACATTTAATTATAATTAAATTACTCAAATTGTATAAAATATAAAAGAAATTTGAAACAAATATTTGATGAAAATTCTTTCCTAAACAAATAATTTCCAATATTTATCAATAATATTTGATTGGAAAGAAGTTAAAAGAATTTTAAACAAATACCTTAATGAAATTAATTAACATTGTGATTATATTGGACATAGATGTTAAGATTTATTCCTGTCCTTCACAATTGAATGTCGTTGTGGAGATTTGATAATGTCACAAAGATCACTTTTCCTAAATGAATCAGCTGATGGAATAAATTAAATGTTAACTTGAGGCTACAATGAATAGTCTTCTTCAGTATGTTGCTAAATTACAGTTTTTGAAATTCAGCCTATCAGATGATATCAGATGATAGGGAATACGTCAAAGATTTCACCTTGGAGAATTGATAATTTGCATATTAAAATTAAAATCTTTGGAGAATGATAATTTGCATATCATAGTTGATATCCAGTTCAATTTTAATTTTTTTCCCCCCAATTGGTTAATTCCTTTAAACTTTTTTAAATTATTTCAGCAAAAATGCATAATCCGGTCAGTGTAAGCTATTTCATTTTCAGGTTAGCCAAAATGATATTGATGTATTCCTTGCAATTTACATTCTTGTTGTGTTCTCAAACTAATTAACCAATGGTGACATTTTCCTTGATAAACAAACAACCGTATTATTTTATTCAAAAGGTACATAAATTTAAATAAATTGAAGAAAAAAAAAAGCAAGTTAGCTTACCTACTAACCAATTATTTATTTCCCTTAATGAATTATTGAAAGCTCAAAAATTCTTAGGGAACACAGAACATAGACTCTGAAGCGATATTTAATTTATTCTTAAAATTATTTCATTCATACAATTATGATTTGAAATATGGCATTTAATTAATGAGTAAAATTAATGAATCGACAAAATTTCCAACTTCCTTTTTTTTTCTTTGCTTCAGAGATTCAAAAATTGATTTAACGACGAATTGGCAGTAGCAGCAACAGAATTCGGAGTAAAAAGAGCACATATGATTAATTATCAATAAGTAAGCATAATAATATGTTATTAACATACTTATTATCATGTAATTGATATACTGATAAGGAAAACGATTATGCGTGATTTTTTTCAAAAATGCGACAGTTTGTAAAAATAACAAAAATATATATATATATATATATATTCATAAAAAGTTTTAAACTCATTTAAGTCAAAAAATTAAAATCAAAATTAAATTAAATGAAAGAAAAATGTGAGCAAATTGAAATTTCAATAGAATAATAATTGACAGTGATTTATTATATGAGCGTGTTGGAACAGTAAATAGTAAGCTGACTATTGAAATAGTAAAGAGTAAACTGGCAATAGTAATTTTAATTAGTTCCACATTAAGGATATAAACAACTGTTTGATTATTAATGATGTTAATTAACATTATTAGATTAAGCATTCAAAAAGAAAAAAAATGTAACATACAAATGTAAGAATAAATCGCCTTGTTATTAATAATACTAAAGAATCAGTTTTAAATTGACAAAAAAAAGATTGTCAAATCGAAGAATATATGGTGACTTAAGAAATTATTTGTTTGTAAAAAAAGGTCAAGAAGGTCGATTCTATATATAGGAATGCAATGACATTTCGAGAAATGCAGAAGAAAAAAGAAAGTGAAGAAAAAATAGGTTATCAGAAGGAACAAGAAGAAGTGAAGCGGAAATGTCATTATCACCGAGCACCATTAGCACGCTATATCAAATTCATATCATTGAAAATAAGCATTTTCTTAGGAAAAAAAAGAAATGCTAGACTAATAACAACGACTATTCTGGCTTCTTCTTTTTTGTTTATTTGTTTAGAAGATGAATCCATACATCAGCTTATCATTTTATCACTTTATCGTCTTCCTGTTGTATATTCCTGAAATTAAAACAAATTCATGGACTTTCAATAATGTAAAATGGGTAGATAATGTAAAATATGACAGAATATAATGCCGAAAGTTTGAGATGTGCCAATAAAACAGCGCCCGGTAAGCACTGAGCAAATCATCGAAACGGACAACCATTAACATCGGCAAACAGTCCGGAATGAGGGAAGTATAACAATATCCAAATATAAGTAACCATCCGATTCAGTGATTCTTACTTCACTTTAATGATTTATAAAATAAAATGTATCAGAAATGGCGATCGTTTCAGATCCGAAAAAATAAACGTTAAGTTGAGTTATTCAACTTTTTAAGTTATTCTTATCCTGTTCATTCTAAGTTCTCTTTTTTCTGTTTTTCTGTCCAAATTATACAATATAGAAAAATGAAAGAATTTAAAAAAAAAGAAGCATCAAACATACTTCCTTGTATGAGCGCTGATATCGTTCTTCCACTCTTTCTCGAATTGGACCGCTTTCTTCTGCTCCATCTATAATCGTTAAAAATTATTTGTCTAAATTTTGAAATTAATTAGTTTTTTATTTTTATCTGGAAATATTCTTATTTTGATAGAGATGCAATATTATGAAAAAGAAAATATCGTTAAAAAGATAAATTTGTTAGCTATCATACTACCAAGGTAATGTAGGGGAAAAATGGCAGTATTAGCCTAGAAGCCTAGTTCTCATCCAATGGATGAATCAAGTCTTGAGACGCAGATCCAAATAAAAAAAAAAAGAATGGGATTCATATGGAATTTATATTAAAATAAAAATGTAAAAAGAAAAACCACTATGAAAAGCAAGAAGCATTGTCGCTTTATGGCATAGCAAAATAATTCTTCAAAGCTTATTTCAAAAAAACATTGTGCGTTTTATGCAAAACAGGAAGTTTTCAATTTCAATTAATTAAACATCGCATAAAACAAACAAAGTTTTCAGTAGTTTGCAACATAAGCATTAGATTCATTTCAAACAGTGCAAATTTAAGCGCACATTAAAGCAAGAAATATCAGAAGAGAAAAGCCAGTTCCATCTGTCCCATCGATTTTTTGACAATATCAAATGAAATTCCTAGTGAAATTTTGGTAGATATCAAATTCTGTGATAAGGAATGATTCAAAATATATTTCAAAACAATGAAGAGAAGAGTGTAAGCAAAAGATATCAGAAAAAATCCCCTCGTCTTGAATTTCACATCGAAAATTTGGTAAACTTTATACTTGATCTCCCTTCCTTCAAGTTCCTTTTTATAATCAAATCATAACTCTCAGATGAAGAGGTGCGTACCTCGGTCAACATGTGACAACGAGCTACTATATTTTTTCATTCGATCCAATGTCTGTCCCATCGGTTCGTTGACAATATCAATCAAATCATCGGGCCAATTATGCGATGAGAAATTACCAGCTGTTGTCCTTCCATTACTAGTTCCTCTTTCATTTTCTGCAAATTTATAAGCGCAACTTTTCTCTTTTTTTGCGTGCTTACACTGCAATCTTGTTGGTGCCTTAGTTTTTTAATGACAAATTGAATACATTGATTATAATTGATTTTAAAATGCTTCGAATTTGCAAAGTATCCATTTCTCATTCTTCCAGCAGCTCTTGCAAACAAGACGATTGTTAGAGCTTAAATCGCTGTAAGTAAAATGCACTTCTCTTATACTTTATATTAAAATTGAAATTAAGCTTAGCTATCTGCTAATTACATCATTCACACTCAAAACAATTCTCGATATCATTTCGTAACATCGAAAACTGTTAAATTAGCAAAATTGGCATTGTGCAAACTGCAAACGTGACCTGTTTGCTAATAAAATGTGCAATGTAAAGCAATATTAAATCTTTTAAAATAATTCAAACACTTCAAGAGAGAAAAAAAAAACCAAATATAAATAACAATGAATGGAAAGCATGAGGCGCATTTATCATCACTGCACTATTTATGAATATGTAATACTACTGACCTTTGCAACTCCGATCCTGTCCATTAGCTTATAGAATCTATTAAAAATAAAATTTTAAATATCAACTATATTTAATCATCAATTAAAGGACAAGCATTATAGTAGAGTGCAATTGGAAAGATACCTTCTCTACGAGCACTGAATGAGGTAGAAGCTGTAGCTCTTGGACCATATCCAGCACTTGCTGAAGCACCACTTGCACCAATAACACCACCAGATGTTTCAGCACTTCTCATTTCACTTCGATATGTATCTGCAAATTAAATATAACCTTAAAATAATGTCGTCTAAGTGGCAAGTTAAAGTAACTTTATTGCTTGCTATGCTCAACTAATCACCTAAGTGGTAAGTTAAAGTAACTTTGTTGCTTGGCATGCTCAACCAGTCATCTAAATAGCAAGTTAAAGTAACTTTATTGCTTAGCATACGTAAAACTAACAGCAATAAACTTTGTTACTGGCAAAAAGCACAAGTTTTATCTAATTTTTTAGATTACTTTGCATAAATTTCTATAAATCAATTTTCTTCCGGAATTTAACATTCCATTCATTTCTCTTTTCCCAAAACACTTCTTTATAGAAAAAAACTTTCGTAGCATGAGATATCAGACAAGAAATTTTTTGCTTTGAAAATCCTGTCATTGGTAATAGCATTTATAGCAACTTAAGTGATAATTGACAAAACTGTGCTAGTGCACAACAAAAATCTTCCATTTTTTTCGCGAGGGTTAATTAAATTACCTGTTTGCTATATCACTATTGAATGAAAGTTTAAGGAAGAAATCGGGAGAAAAAAAAACTCACAGTTCATTGAAAGCCATTGATGCCAAATGTCACATAGTGATCACAAATAGCTATGACATGTTCGAATAAGTAATACCTTACCTCTCCTATGATGAGAAGCTTTCGGTTAATACGTACGGTGACGTGTGGTGCTTTAGCTGTGACGCAAGGTGCAAAACTTCGGCTAATTTGTGTCACGTTAAAGAAGTTTAAGTATGGTAGAGTGGATGCTAACCATAGTCATAATTTGAGTATGCGCGGGTACGTGATCGCATTGTATCGTTCATGTACCCAGTATCAGAGCTATAGCCACGCGCTGTTAGCTGATCCGGTGAGCGTGATAGTGTATCAAGTTCACGTTGTAAAGTGTGTAGTGCATCACGACGTATGTGAGGTGTTGAAGGTCCTGGACGAGTTCCATCTAGTAATGTTTGGGATGCATAATGGCGTGGACTACCCATATCACTACGACTACGATATGTATAACGACGTGAATATGTATCCGTAATAGGTCTTTCAGCAGCAGAAGCACGACTAATATACGATGTTCCGGTACCAGAATATAGACGAGCACGTTCTGAATGTTCTGCAAACAAGTAGCAAACAAAAAATATCAAATGTAAGTATAGCACACAGCAAAAAAGAAAAAACTGAAATCATATTCAAAGAAGTTATTAAATTATAAGAACTCAAAAATAAGAATCTGGAAGCAAGCTTTAAAATAAATTGGTCAGAAATTATTTCTATTTGTCAGAACGACCTGAAATTTCAACAAAAATAAGTATGGGTGGATTTATGTGCGGCAAAAAGCGCCAAAATGACTATGACAAGACTGAAAGCATAATATCATCGATGCAAGAATTCCACCATTATTCTGGCATTTTGTTGCAATGTTTCTAGCCTGCTTGCATAATCACACTTCATATAAGATAGCCATTTTATCGTTTAATTTTTATATCATTGATTAATAGCTAATAAAATTAAATTAAAAAAAAGAGGAAGGCCACACGTGCTTAGATGTAGTATAACAAAGCATCAAGTAGCCATTTGATCACTCAACCTTTGATTGTTATAGCTGATGATAAATCTCATATCAAAATACTGACTTAAATTAATTAATGATTGAAATTTCCAATTTATGATTCCCCTACAAATCCTACCAACCAGAAGTAGAATGATGAAGCATTTTGCAGTAAAAAATTTTATAACAATAAGAAATATAATAAGAAATTTTAGAATCATTGTGTCATGTTACTAAAATATTACAAACCTCTAGCAAGCTCTCGACCAAGTGCAGATGCAGAAAGTGATCGTCGATTCCTTGCCAAACTACCATATGCTTCCGCTTCACTACCATATTTCATGTAATCGCCTGGCTAAAATTTTAAAAAAAATCAAAATTTTTACTCTGAAATCTTTTGAAAATCCAAAAATAATATGCTATTCCTTCTAAAATTTCTTAAACCAAACATTTTATTATATGCACAGGAAATAATTATTTATAAAGCAAATTAAAAAAGACCGTATAATGCCGCCTAAGAGTGGATCTTCTAGAAGATGATGTAAGATCTTCCAGTTCTTGCTCCAGTTGACGACCGGTTGTAGAAGAATAAGCTGATACAGCAAGACCGTCTGGATGTTGATTATCTGAAAAGAAAAGGAAGGAAAATATGGTATTAAATTTAAGAATAAGGAGATTTTCGAAATTTATTAAAATCATTTTCACAGCTCTGTATTTATTATTAACAGAAAAAAAAAAAATGGAAAAACTGCTTACATTACTTACTGCTGTATAAATTAGATAAAGGAATAACAATAAAAAAACTTACAAACATGATAAATCTTGGTAGTATGTGTTTCATCACCACCACTTTTCGATTTATCTTGCAATATTTCAGTAAGTTTAGTAAGACTTTCTTGCAAACGTCGTGATTCTTCAAAGCTCTGAAAAAAAATTCTGCATTTTGAAATTGTATAGTACTTGCACAAATGTTTTTCCAAACAAAAGATAAGTATGAGTGCGTAAAATATTTGATCCATAATAGTAAAGTAAACAGAAGTATGGAATTTGCAATGAAATTATTAAATTATATCAAATTGAGAAATATTTCAACTCCTACTCTTTGTCCGGAAGTTCGACTTCCAATACCTTCCTTGAATCCATCAATATAACCGGTACGGAATTCTTCTTGATTTGGATACTGTTCTTCTAGCCTTCGTAACAAACTATTAGATATTCGGTCACCAAAGAAACCTGAGTTGCCATCACGAAAACCTTGCATATAACCAGAAGAATAACCAGCACCTTGACCACGTTGTGCTAAATTACGCATTGATGCACTCATTCCTGTCATTCCAGCATCTCTATAATGAATTCCAGTGAAAATTTTAAAGTAGGATTCTTTGATAATTCTAAAACAATCGATCAACATTTCAAATATTACATTTGTTGAAGTTTGTATTGATTAAATAGCAAAATTATATTAAAAAATTACTTGTATATTGTGCATAATGTTGAATTTCTACCTATTACTGAATATCACAATCATTTTTAATGTATTTTGTTGTATCAAAATTCTCTTCTTATAAAAAGAATACTTTTTATTTTGTTCGATAAAGTTCAAAGCATTTCCGAGAATGCACAGCAAATTCAATTTTCATATTCCTATACAATTTTATCATTTTACTAAAAATTAATTTATATACCTTAATCCTTTCACATAACCTTCATGGAATCGATCATCTCTGCTACCGTAATCATCATCCATTCGTCGACGTGCAGCTGATGCGGTTCCCAATTTATTTGCATCTCGAAAACCACGTACATATCCATCTTCGAAATCTCCACGAGCTTAACAGTCCAGTATCATATTTGCAAAGATGAATCAGAAATTAATTTTTGTAATTTCTAACGTTGATACCTGTAGCTTTTTGATCAAGTGATGATCGGATATCATCAACACGTGATGAAAGTGCTTGCATATTCTGTTCTATTCCATTTTTCTCCATCTTGAAATATTCCATCTTTTTTCCATTATTCTTTTAAAATTTTTGCAACAGTTATTCAAAATTAAATAAGATTTATCCAACTACTGAATCAGAATCTAAGAATCAGTGCTAACAAAAGATGCTTCTCAAAAGTGTATATCTTAAAAAGTAATAAAATTCATCTTGAAGCTAGCAAAATTATGCTTAGTTTGATAATATCAGTAAAATAAAAACAGATCAGACTTAAAATATTACCTTTGTTTCACAATTATCATTGAGCAGTTATAAATTGAACTCTTAACAAAACATTTTACTTCACTAATATTATCAGATTAAGCATAAGTGTATTAGATTGAAAATCTTTCAAATAGTTCTTTCATCAAATTCAATCATCACCACTACCATTTACTTAGTAGTATTGATATTCCAAATCATTTAAAATATTACAAACATTGACTTTAAATTTATTATTGAAAAAAAGACTAACATCAGTGGAAAGTAGTGGTACTGTTTGACCATTTGATGCAATAACACGCCGCCGCTCTTTTCGTGTTCGATAACGCCTATAATTTAACCTTCCTTTTTTTTTCATTTTTCAAGTAAAAAGTAAAATTTGATATTTGAAGATAAAATAAATGACAAGAAGTGACAGAAAGAATATTATATCAGATCGATAAGCAACACAGTACTGCATTACTAATAATTATTGATAGTTTAAATTATGCATAGCAATAATTCACGCAGAAATTAGTACAAACAAATAATGAATGCATTTTTGTGTTCAAATTAAAATGGTTTCTTCGATCTCTTGATTTAAGTTTTTAGATTCCAAATTAATTTAAATTTAAATTGAAAATTTCAATTTAAAAATTCGAAATATCTACGCCGAAATTTCGTCCATTTCTTTTCGTTTTCCACGTATCAAAGGTATTTCTTTTTCTGTGAACAAAACGCAATTTAGTAATGAATCGTTTCAAAATAAATAGAAATTAGAAGAGAAAATCTTTTCAGGGAATTGAACAAATTTTAAAGAATTTGGTCAATTTAGAGAGAAAGATTTTAACGAAACATTTTATCCCTGCAATAACTATCTTCACCATTTCTTGCAAAATGATCGAACAGATGCATTTGACATCAAGTTTTTTTTTTTTCTTTTTTTAATTTTACTTCCATATATGAATATGCCGTGAAAATAGCAATTGAAGGTGCAAAGTGTCCTTCTCTCAATGTACGACTGATATATGCCAATTTTTTAATTCGTTTTTCTGTCATTTTACAAAAGTGCTATCAAAAGGAAAACTATAATTTGAAGGTCAAAATTGGAAGCGACATTAAAATTTGTCGCATTTTTCTTGTTGAAAATTTTGAAAATTTGAGATTACACGATGCTGACAACAGTAGGTGATGATGCAACAATTAGTTGGAACAAATGATGTGACAAAGACAATTACCCTTTTTTTTTCATTCAAATACAAAATGAGTAAAATGAAAAGGGAAAAATTCTGTTAGAAATACTGAAATTAAAAGATAAAAGAAAAATCAATAAGCATTATCTTTTTTGAGAGAGAATTAAGAGAAGAGTTTTTGAGAGTTTGGATTTTGAGAGAGAATTCTGAAGATTCAAGAATCATATACGAATTTGCTGAAATTTTATCTTTTAATCTCTTGCAAAAAAAAAAAAAAAACTCGAAAAGCATCTATAAGGAACAAAAAAAAAAAAACGATTTATATTGATATTTAAGCATCAATTTTCAAAGATGCATCATAAATGAGCTAATTTATAAGCTGCATTTAAAAATTTCCATTACTAAGCCAAAAAAAAAAAAAAAATGCTGAGTTTTTCGAATTATGATAATGCGATTTCCCGAAATTTAATAAATTTGGAAAGTAAATTATAAAGTCAAAAAAATTTAAAAGAAAAAAGAATGGAAACTTTCTTTTGTTCATAAAGATTAGGAAAAAAAAAGAAAATTATTACCCTTGCAAACACCAAAGCAGACAACATGTGAGCAGAATTAGCAGGAGCAACAGGAGAAGCAAAAGTAATAGCCACCACCATGGCCATCCGGAAATCGTGTACGGACTTGCTGAAATTTAATCTTTTAAAATTTCTTGCAAAAAAGGAA
Source organism: Loa loa (assembly GCF_000183805.2). Lineage (NCBI taxonomy): Eukaryota > Metazoa > Nematoda > Chromadorea > Rhabditida > Onchocercidae > Loa > Loa loa. Next base: position 118,009 of record NW_018108324.1, on the reverse strand, counting down.
AATTTAGTATCTAGGAAAATTATCAAAACTGGAAAATCTGTAAATTTAAATCCGACACAAAATTTGCTGTAAATTAATTTCGAAAGAAGTAACTGGTTGTAGTTAAGACCGAGAGAAGTTCACGATTGATTTCATCAAAACTAAAATCATAAATCAATTTTTAGGAATCGAATAAAGGTCAACGATAGATTCTAGTGAAATTCATTATAAAACACCCCAAAACTTTTATTTAAGAGTAGGTAATTCCAAAATAATGATTGTGCAAAATACGTCAGTTCATTATAGTGATACAGTAACCTGAATTAGACTATCGTATTCGAAAGCAGTACTGTAAATTGCGATGATATGGGGAAGGTAACTTCATTTCAGGCATAACAGATTTGAAGATTCCGAAAATGAAGTAGGAAGCAAAAAATCGAACAGGTTTCGGAAAGACTATTCCGGAGAATAGTTTTCATTATAAATTAGTTGAAAATCAAACGTTTAGCAAAAGCAGGAAATACTTTGCCTTAAGTACTTTACTGAAGTATTGAAGTAACTGAAGTAACTTATTCAGAAAACGACTTCATACTTTTATGTTTGGCTAATTAAGCAAGAAAATCATTGACAAACAAATAAACTTTAAACGTTAAGTTCATTAGGACAGTTTGAATGATGAAAGGATTCAATTAATTGAAGAATAGCTGAGTAGTAAGAAAAACGTTCAAATCTAATGATAATTGAGAAAATAATACGTAAATATTTGACTCGAGAAATCACGGGTTCTTTTGTTGGAATTTTTAATAGCCTTAAAGTTTTGTCTCTCATACTGATAAACTGGTCGTTTGAATTCGCCGATTATCTCGATAAACAAAACTCATATCACTTCCATTATTCATATGACTTAGACTTACTTTTCCAATTGAAATAAGAACATCGTTTTCCCTCTCTTCCTCTTCCTTTTTTTCCATCTCTCTATCATTTATTTCATTTAAAGAAAAAAAAATGATAACGAAAACTTTTCCATTAAAAATGTTGCAGACTTCAAGAGTAACAAATTTCGCTCACAAAAAAAAAAGAAAGAAAAAGAAGCAATCTAGGATGAATCATAATTAAAAATGACAATTTCTAAAATGCTGTTGAATCATCAATTTGAAAAAAAAAAATTTGGATTGATCATTTAAACAGCCTACAAATGTTTTAATAAAATGCTATTAATTGCAATTATATTTACAAAAAAAAAAAAAAGAAGGCATACCATTAGGCCATACACCCATCGTTGTTGGAATGCAATGGTGAAATAGGTAGAGAAGTAGAAAAACGAGTTCAGTTCAAAATTAGTATCTTCAATTCATCGAGCAACCAATTTTGTTCAGATGGATAATATTGCACACAACAATTCTTTGTTGTCACTCCTGTCACCAACCTCTATGTATCAGCAATTATCTATCCATCCATAATAGCTGCTTTTTCACCGATCAAACATGATTGGAGGTATTGTAGAAGAGGGGAGAGGAGAGGATGAAATGGGAAGAACTTTAATTTAACTATTCTAATGTAATTGCCGTAAAAAAAAAAAAAAATTAGAGATTCCAACAAAAAGAAAAACTACAATAAATACAATATCATAGCATGAAGTAACAGTGATATATAAAACAAAAACTACTTTTTTCTTTTGTGTGCAGTAGCACTATCTCTCTGCTACTCTTTAAGTTGGTTTATTTTTTTGATTAGCACAAAAAGGTTTACATTTGTGTGCAATAGTGCTATCTGTCTGTTTCTCTTTAAGTTGATTTATTTTTTGATTGGCGCAAAAAGGTTCATATTTATGTGCAATAGCAAGCGCTCTTTGTCTGTTTCTCTTTAAGTTGATTTTTTTTTCTAATTGACGCAAAAGAGAAAAAAAAAGTTAGCAATACTAAAGTGAACTTTTTCTTTTTGTAATGTTTGTTTTTTGTTTTGTCTTTTTTTTCTACAATCTATTTCATCTCGTCACACTTCTAAAGTCATCTTATCAAAACAATCACTAAATTTATCATCTCACATTGATACTGAGCAATCAATTATTGATACAATGGATATAATATATTTTATTTATTGAGAAAAAGAAATTGACAGTCCTCGATATTCTCGAGATTTATTTACTTTGGTTCATTTCCACAGTTTACATTTTACCTATAGTGTTTCTTTTTCTTTTTTTTAGTGTTAACTATGATAATAGAGAATTTTCGCATTCCTCTTAAAAATCTTACGCAATTTCACTAAATATAAGTACAATAATATTGCACACAGGTAACAAGTTTTCTAGCGGAGAAGAAATTGAAGTAGTGGAATGCGGATATGATATATGTATAGAGAGAGAGAGAGGGAGAGGGATGCATTACTAAACGGATATGGATACGTGAAAACATGATTATCATCTATATCTCCACTAATTTTTCATGATCAATACAACATTTTTCATATTATCATACTAAGTTCAAGGGTTAAACGTTATTAAATCATATGATAATTTCATATAAAACACATAGTTTATAAAGTTTTTAATAGAAGTAACTAACTAATGCTTAACAGATATTTCTCATAGGATGAAAGAATTACTCGATTACTTTGCAAGATAGCAAATGAAAAACTGGTAGAATTTAATTTATCTAAGTACAACGTATGAAATTATTTGGACGGTTTTGACACTCTACAGAACAAGAAATTTTTCTTTAATTAATTAAATTGCTAATATTGATTTTTTCTTTTTGATATATATAAGACTTTATTTCACATTCTTTTTTTCCTATCATTAATTCCACCTATTTCCAAATCGTTGTATTGTTGTAAAATGATCAATCAATTCTTCTTTCTTCTCGTGATGATATGATAGCATTAGCTTATTTCTATAGAATTAATTCACCCCAATAAATTATACCTTTGATTGTAATCAATACTTAGGATTGTAATAATACTTTGCGCAAATGATTTTAAAAGTAGTAAGTTTTAATTTCAATTTATCTATCCTATCTTTCCTTTAGCTCCTCCATTGCTCTATAACTTTTTATCTATCTACAAAGTACCAATTTAAACAAATAGCACTATCTCCATTAACAGTTATTTTAAATTAAAAAAGAAAAATAATAAATCAACAAATTTATTCGCATGCATGAAGTTTAATAAAGGATAAATTAAGTTAATTGCTGCTACCAGACAATAATCAATCCTTTCCGACATCAAGCCAGATTATGCAACAGCTGGATGAAATAGGTGGTGACAGGTCGTACTAAGTCGTTTCGAAATTTTTCAATAAAATATTTCATTTTGGAGTTAATTGTGAACTAAATACTACCAAATTTCCCACAATTATTATTATTATTTAAATTGACAGTCACCATTTTAAATCCCTTTTCCCACTTCCTCTAATACTAATAACATTATTAATCATAAAATCATTGCGGCATTTACAAAGAGAAAAGTGTTTGCATTCCTTATAATTGGAAATCATTCAATCTTTCATTTGTTGAACATTTTGATCTGTATCTGTACCTTATTTATCAAATCACATGTAATCTTATCTCAACATGATAATTACAAGAATAACATCTATTAGAATATTTGCATGCTTTACCTAATTCAAGACTGTTGCTAATCCAGCTATAGTAAAAAGCTTGAACTATTTAATAGCTAGGAAAAAAGAAAACGAGTAAATGAAATGATTCAACTTTCAGGCTATCAGTAAAATCTTCTAGAAGATCCAAACAATATGTTCAACCAACTATCATGTATCTTTACAACCGGGTCATTCTAATGATTGACATAAATGAAGTTACTTGTATATTATTTCTAAAACTTTAAATGTAACTTTTTCGTTTTCAAAATTTTTTATTTCAGAATTATATTCTTTTCTTTGCAATGGTAAAATATTTTACAAAATTTTAAAAAGATTTAAAAGAGAGAAAAAGAAAAAAGAAAGGGAAATGAGTGTTCAAAATAAGAAATCATTCTTTAAAAATAATTTTGAGGATATTTTTGATAGCCTTTTGATATGGAAACTAACCAAACTTGTGAAACTTTTTTAATTCTTATATCAGTAAAATCCCTGAAATATATTTTAGAAATAAGCCCTTCCCCTCCTCCTATCATCTCATGCTCTTCTTGCCCTTCTCTCTCTCTCTCTCTCTCCCTCTCTTTCTTTTATCATCTCTTCTTTCGCAATTTTAACCAGCAAAACTTTAATTTTTCGAGAGTAAATTGTTTAATTCGTCAAAAATAAGTATTTTAATGACCTTCGTGTTTGAATATTGAATTCCTGAATCCAACTTTTATTTTATTTTATTTTTTTTTTTTTTTGAGAAAATGAATAAAAACGGAAACAGGAAATGGTGATACGGTAGATTTTTCATCCATCTTATATATCGTCGAATGTTTCTTCATCGATTCATTCAATTCTTCCAACAAGTTCACAGTATGTAGTACAAGAATCATGAGAAAGACATCGGCAACAGCTACACATTATACTACGAAGAATCCGAAATAATTTTAAATATTCCGCAGAGTAAATGGTAGAACCATTCATCCAGAAATAAATTCTCTTATGAAAAGTGATACTACAGGAAATATTCAAGGAATATAACTTAGTTAGATAGTTAATTAGCCGATATAAAAGTATGAAATTACATGTATAACATAAATATATTCAAATTAGCTTACCTCGTTGACGTGCTACAGCAGCTGGTTTACCATTTAGCTCCCAGACCGAATAAATTTCATAATTATACTTTTTACCCTTTACCAATGGGTAGTTCAGGTAACCACCAATCACTGATCCATCACCAATACGAACTTTTCGTGGTCCAGGTAGTGTATCAGCGTTGAAAGATGCTGCTACATAGTAAGGGATCTTCATTTTGTTCGCGGTAACTTTATCGGTTAGTTCAGTCCAATTAGTACTACCAGCTGGTTCACGTTCATCAACGACGACATAATAACGCCTGAATAAATCTTTATTGATATACTTTATTACCAAAGTCTATAACTTATAAAAGAAAAGAAATTTTGAGATTTATTATATATTTCTTCGTAAAGGTATTTTTTTTTAGCAAAATACCGGTATATATTTAAAAAAAAGGTTCGAGTGGAGATTGTTACGACTACCAAGACAACAACATATGACCACGAAGTAATCACTATTCTGGAACCAAGCAAAAAGCATTGATGATGAAGTGCATATAAAACTGACGAGATATTCTGTGGTTGTGATTCAACCGGTGAAATGTCCACTTCCCAAAATGTTCCAGCTAAACCGATATTTTCAACCATGTATGGTGGAGGTACGATGCAACATCCTTTTTTCCGTTCTGATTTCTCGATAACACTTGGTTTGCCAGCTGTCCGCCATCGGTTCCATTGATTATTCACCTGAATAGTTCAATTTCTAAATTCCATACCACTAATTGATTTGATCAATTAATTACTGTCTTTTATTAAGGCTATCGGTAGTTGTTAAAACACTAGTAGGTATTAATAGATATTGCCGTACTACGGCAATATCAAGAAGGGCTAATCATTGATACAATGAAACAGCACTATAAACATAAGTGATATGAAAATGATAAGACTAACTTACCTTAGCTCGTACTTGAAAAACGTATTCACTTGGATTGTGAATAAGATTAAAGATCAGATAGCAATGTCGATTACAGCCATCTTTAGGACAAAGTAGTTCTATAGCTTTTGCTTCATTTTCTTCCGTCCAGATAACATCGTGTTCTTTAAGTCTCATGTATCGCACTTGGTAATGTGTTGCTTTGTTCAGATTCACTGGTTCCCAAGTCAATGATAAAGCGTGGTTAGTTCGATCACACCATACCAAATTACGCACCATGAACCATCCTGGTGGTAAAGTAGCATAAGCACCAGAGGCTACTTTACCATCCGGTCGTGTTTGCAAGGTGACATTATAGATCGTTGAAGGTTCTAGATCTTCAATAGTGTACTGAGTGGTACCAGCAGGTATATCGGTTGAACGAATTGCATTGATGGGAACATGTTTGAAAACAGAATGTAAACTTTCCCATGAAAGCTGAAAAACTTAAGGTATATTTTGTTAATTAAGACTAATTAAAATTACACGATAAAGGATTCATATGCTTACAGACCAGCATGTAAAAAAAATGAAAGTTAAAAGACATACGCTATATCCTCTGTTACCAAGAAATGTTGGTTCCCATTCAACAGTTAGTGATGTCGGTGTACGATCCAGTAACCGTAACACGTGATTCTGTCTCGATGCAAGAGTACTATAAGTACCCCACAATATTTCGCCATAACCACTATCAGTGCCAGCCTGTACCGTAATATTGTAAATTGTTTCCGGTGATAAATTATCAAATTTGATTGATGTTCCCGGATATGGTACCGAGTAATTACGTGGTGGACCAGTTCTACCGATGTATGAATCAAATGGTGCTATTGTCACCTGAAATTTCCATTAAATTTAACTGTGCAAATCTGAATGTATATGCGAAACACAAAGGAATATATTCCTAAATTGAGCAAAGAAATAAAATTATTAGTCGGTTTGACCAAGAAAAGATGCAAAACAAATTTATTATTAAATTGTGATTCAAGAATCTACCAGGTAATGAGTGATTAAATCCTTATAGGTTGGATCAAAGATTTCCGGTGGACTCCATGCTACATGCATGAATCGATCTGATTTTTCCAGCAATTTTAAATCTGTTGGTGGTGGTAACCATGAAAGCAAACCAGTTCCTGAAACATGATTAATTGAGATTTATGGTACCAAAAACGGTCAAAATTCCAAGATTTTTTTTTGCAGCAGATTTAAAATTACTTTCGGAAAACATAGACAGGAACTGGAAGTAACTGATGCAGATTACGAAAATACTGTGAAATCAGCAATTAATAATACCATAATCAGTGGTTGAAAAAACTTCCGTTATAAACCACATTCGTTTGCCTTCTGATAAGCCCTGTATCGTGATATTATAATGTGTTGCTGGTTCTAAGCCACGGAAATGATAACTATTTTGTTCACCACGTACCGTAAACTGTTTCGGATGTTTATCGAGAGAGCTGGCTAATGATATGTTAACCTGAAATTCATGAAATCAACTTATACTTAAAAAAAAGAAAAACGCATTTTAAGATCAAAAATCAAACTGTAAAAAGTTAGTGTTTTTAAAATTTCATGAAATAAAGTGTACCAAATATTGATCCACAACATTTTTGACAGCTGGTGGTGCGGTCCAGTTCACACGAAGATTATCATGTCCTGCAGACACCAATCGTAACTTCCCAGGTATTGGTCCATCCTCAGTAGAACGTGTGGTTGCAAAATAAGCTGGTGACCATTCACCCCAATTACCAGTAGACGACTGGGCCTGAAAGTTTATAACAGATTACTAAGTCCACTTAAAATTTTGGACCACGTTTGGATTTATTTTGAATCATATTAAAACATTTGAATTTTCAAAACTTTAAAAAGCTTTGTTATGAAATTAAAACTTCAACCGAGAAGTTTCTGATAACAGAATGAAATTTGTTCTTGAGAGGACTGAAATTTTGCAGGAAAAGCATGTAATTTACAAACCTGAACAGCGAAGCGGTAAGTTGTATCCGGTTGCAGTGACTTCACTGTTGCACATATGCTATCACTGGTTATCAAAGGGCTTTTGTATCCAGTGCAGCTCAGCTGATCGCCGGAAAGCTCCATCTCAACCGGGTTAGAATCATCGGCACGTGGACTATACCGAACTTTATAGACGACCACTGGTGCTCGTTCTGGATACGGCGGGAGCCAAGTTAATTGAATTATTTTGGGCTTTGTATGGACTGCAGTAAGCTCTCGAGGTGGTCCCAACTCGGTACCGGTAGTGGTGATCTGAATTGGTTCTGACCATGGTCCAGGTCCTTCACTGGTATATGCACGCACGCGTACATTATATGTGGATCCAGGATTCAGTTGATCCACTCCAGCATTGGTACGTGGTGTTACACCTTCACGTTTCACATCATTCCATTCTTGGGCACCTGTCACCTCATATTCGTATTGTGTTATTTTACCATTCTGTTCCTTGCATACCGGTGCCTCCCATTTGAAGAAAATTTCAGTATCACGACGTCCCTCAATACGCAGATTACGTGGCGGACCAGACGGTAAAGCAGCCTTAGTCCTGAAGCGGCGTACTGTTTTTGGCGTTGTGATGGAAGACCGTAATCTTGGGGGACGACGAGGAGTAACCACCACTTCATACTCTGAACCAGGTGTCAAATCATGAAGTAAAATTTGCTTATCCTGCACATTGTAGTTTGTCACTGGTTCATGACTACCGCTTGATGATTCTGTGCAACCACCTAATTGCTTCAATCGGTAAGTAATATCTACACCGTAGTTCCATTTCCGATCCTGATCAGCTAGATCCCAAATAACCATTGCCGAAGTAGGTGTCTTTGGTTCAACCGTCAGAAACAGTTCGCCGGGAAGAGCCTGAGTTACCAAAGTTGCACGATCACTCCATGAACTGTATGACGGTTTCTGACCTTCCTCAATAGTCTGCGTGCGCATGCGAATCTCCCATTTGGTACCCGGAAGCGATGGTAACAAGAGTTTAGGCGGTGCATCCGATGGTACCGTCATTATACCGCGTGAAGTGGTATTGACGAAATCAATCACATATTCGACATTATCACATGCCCAAGACTCTTTATCCGGATTCGTCCAAGTGAGTTTGACATTTTCGAAATCAGATGTCAACTGCAGATCGGTTGGTGGTTCTTCTGGTCCTGAAATGCGAAAATTTGGAATATCCACAGGAATCGAACTGAAGTGGAACGAAAATTTAAAAAAAAGTGATAAATAAGCTAAGAACAAAAGAGCAGTACTGACGTCCACACTTTGTTATAGCTTTTAATTCGGGTCCTGAAGAACCACGCTTGTCATTTTTACCAACAACTTTCAACCGGAAGAAATACTCCGTCGAAGGTTCCAAATCTTTAACTTGGGTACGATAATCATTCTGACGACTGCGATGTTTCGTGATACCATCATATTCTTGCCATTCATCATCTTCCGATTTATATTCCAGAATGTAACCGACAACATGTTTTGACTAAAACATATATTTTAATTTTAGTTCAGATTGAAGAAAATATATATGTAAAAAAAAAATATGGCCTATTGTAATGGCAGTAAATTTTGATCATCAACAACTAGAGTGCGAACAACTAGAGTGATTTTTATCATCAACAACTAGAACTAGAGTACTTTAAGAGTGCGAAGCATCCATAAACTAAGCTAACTGGACATAACAAGTCAAAGAAACTTAAATTACCTGATCAGCATCCAAGCCTTGCCATCGTAGTGTTATACTGTTCGGTTTGCTGTCTACTAATTCCAATTCACGTTCTAATACTGGTATATCTAAAGAATATCTATGCTTTGCTTTACTTCACTTTTATTTTGCCACTTTTACATCCATTTTATTTATCTAAAACTTATATTCATTTAGTGTTGCTAACTTACTTTGTTCATGTGTTCGAGCGCTTAACGATTCACTCCAATCACTCCAAGCACCACCTTCGGTATGAGCTGATACCTGAATTTCATACTCTTGTTCTGGTTCCAAATCCACAACTCGATAACATAATCGATCACGTTTCGATACATCGGAACATTGCAATCGACTTGCAACTACACGAACTTCTTTATAATTCATCTGTAAAAAAAATATACTTTAAATTTCAAACAATTCCAATCATTCCATTTATGTGTTATTTCATTGCAATAACTACTTTTATATTTATGAAGTGATATATTAAGTTCCTTCTTCATATTTGCTCGAAACGAACCTAAATCAAGTTGGAAACCCCAATCATGTCAATATAAAGTAACAAGTGATAATAGCGAAATTTACACAGTTTAAACTTGAAATTAAACATTTGGAAGATGCAAGGCTTAACTTATCATCTAAATAATAAAATTACTCACCTGACCAGATGGCGTATGTCTCACTCGATATTCATTGATAATACCATGAGGCGGTGATGGTGGCAGGAATGAAATCTCGATGGCATGAGGGAATGGTTGTTCCTCGGTTAAATCTGTTGGTGCTGGTGGTGCTAAAGCAAACAGCCGTATACAATTTACACGTATAATGTGCTTCTTATCTTCTTCAATCTTTATTTATTTGTATTTCATTCCTTAACATTTCATATTTTTTGCACCTTTCGAACCTTTATTGTGCAGCTTTATTTTAAATGAAGACTTGGTGCTTTCCTTTGAAAACAACCTAACCTAAATGAATACCAACCTACCGGCAGGTTGCGTCCTAAATGAGACCCATTCTGACCATGGTCCTTGTCCAGCTGAATTCTCCGCTAAAACTCGCACCCTATACTGAGTATATGGTATCAAATCATCGAAGGATATTCGCTGTGTGGTACTTTGACCAGTTTTACTTTCACTCCATGGATCCGGACTTTCTAGTTGCCATTCGTAACCCGTTATTTTGCCGTTACGGAGCTCACAATCCGGTTCATTCCACAAAAACTCGCTGCGTGTTTGTGTTACCGAACTTACACGTGGATTCAACGGAGCTCCGGTAGGAGCTGCAAATTAAATTTAGCTAAAATTTGATGAAAAATGTCACACTGATAAAGTGGTGTGTTTGTCATTGGTATATGAAGTTAATGCAATTTTTACAGAGGTTAAAAACAAATAATGAGGGCAAGAGAGAGAGTAGGAAAGAAAATAAGACAATGAAGTAAGCAAAGGATGATCTATGAGTTACACAGTCTGATTAAAATGAAAAAAAAAAATTAACTCCAACTGGAAGTATAACTGTAACTCTATCGATTGTTCTCGGAATATTCCGAGAAAGCCGAAAATACTTATTGTCACATGCCAAACCTCTAATTTAAAATTACTTTATCCGTACTTTCGTCACCGATTAACGCGCAAATGAGATACTGGACCCAAATATTGTGAGATTTCCAAAATTCTTTGAAAAATTTAAAGTTTTAAGAATTTTAACAAAAAAAAACCTTGAAATTCAAAATCGTTAAAGCAGAAATTTTCATCGACTTAAAACTCAACAAATTTACTAATTCTTAATATTGCACAAGGAAAGCATATTTATCTAATGTCAATTAGGATAATTTTGTTAACTATGTTAAACGGCAAAAAATACTATTGTCCTAATGATATTTTGGACCGAGATATAGCGGGATAGCTGAGTTTAACTCGAAAATACATGCTATTATGTGCTTTAACCTCTGGAATATGCCACTTACAAGCTTCATCAGTTGTAACAGTGATAATATTTGATTGAGGTCCAGGTTCGGAGGTATGTGCTGTTACATGTACTTCGTAGGTGGAATCAGGTAAAAGTCCTTCCACCGTAATTTTTTCATCTTTGGTATTTCGAGTAATGGGTTGTGAAGAACGTGGGCCACATTCACCACGAGACTTGAGCCTATATACCAAAGTATAGCCAGTAATTTGTCCATTAGGTTGTGCTGGTGCTCGCCACATTATTGATGCAGCTTCCGGTCCGTATGGATGAGCATCAAGATCTTCTACTGCGCTTGGTGCACCTACAATGATGCTTATGGGATAGTGCAACAAATAAGCCTTAATGATTATAAATAAACGAAAAGATAAATGCTAAAAGCTAATAAAAGTAAATAAACAGCCTTGCTAATAATTTACCAATCATTTGTTACATTAGAATAGTCTAATCAAATCTAAAACTAACTTCTTGCCAAGTTTATCAACATATTTTTGTTAATGACATCTAAATATGATAAGATAATCAAACTGTAATGATTATTTTAGATAATGGTAGTTTGTTTTAAGCTTTACTATTAGCTGCCAAGTAGCTATTTATTATTAGAAATTATGATTATCTTTCAATCTGGTGTTGAATATCACGATTAAACGTCAAATATTTTTTGTGATATTGATTACTACTTGTGTTACTATAATTACCTTCAGCGGTTGTGATGGATACTTCCTTGCTCCAATCTGAAGCACCAGCTTCGTTTTCAACCCGAACCCGCATTCGCCATAGCGTATTCGGTGATGCATCCAGCACTCGATCAGTTATACCGCTGAAGTTAGTAAGATATCAGAACAATTCATAGTTGATTTAACCGTAACTTATTGATATGATTACGTTTTTTCAAGCACAAAGGAGGGAAGATTCTGAATTCATAACAATGAGAATGAGAGCTTTTTGTATAACATCCTTCAATTTGGAAATCAAACCACAAATTACTTTCTCAACAATTCAACATATAGTATTGGCGGCTATAAACAGATAGTACTGTGTAAGCCTTCAAATAAATTACTTATTTCGAGAGTTCAAAATTATATATCACAACTGTCTCACCTGGGTACATCAATTTCCTCGGGTAATGTTGAACCATTGGTGTATTCCAGTCTATATTTGATGTTTGAACATTGCCAAGAGGACTGACTAGGTGGCTGCCAGCTAATATGCACCTGATAGGGTGATGGCGCAAAAGCGTTCACATTCGATGGTGGTGCAAGAGGTGCTAAAGAAATGCACAATCACAATATTCATCTTCAAGAGAGAGAGAGAGAGAGAGAAAAGAAAACGAAAAGCCGATTTAATCGAAACTAAATTTAGGGATATTATTTTTGAAATTAGACAGGGTTTTAAACCAGAGAAGCAGTAGGATAAAAATAAAACAACAGTGATACTTTATCTGCTGCATTCTATCGCAAAATTTTGAAATATATTTTAAGTGGTGCAAAAAAAAAAAAAACTTACGTGCACAACCGGTCCGTGCACTTCCTTCCGGACTTGGTTCACTAACACGTTGCTTTTGATCCACAACTTTAATACGAACGAAATACAGAGTATCAGCATCTAGTAGGGATAAACGTTGTTGATAATTACGTCGACTCATGTCATGTTCAATGATTCCATCGTATTCCGTAAATGTCGGATTATCGCTGGAACGAAATTCGATGATGTATCCACGAACTTGATTTTTTGTATCCAAAATACCACTCCATTGAACATTCAATGCATCAGCACCATCTGCCGTAACTTGTGGTGCATTTGCTACCGGTGGTACCTTGAACGGATCCGTGGAATAACGTGTCCAAGAAAGAGGACCAAAACCACGTTTCGTGCCAGCCGCAATACTGATGTTATAGGAAGTTTCAGGATGCAGGTTATTCAAAAGATGTTGCAATGTTGGATGATCTATGAGAAAAGTTTTCAATTGATCGTGTGGATCATCCAGCGAAACAATTCCCACTTTGTACTGCGTTATTTGTCCCAAAGGATCCGGTGGTGGAATCCAACGAATGTGAAGTGAATGGTCAGTTTTCTCGATCAATTCAATAGCACGTGGCGCATCAGGCAGAGTTTGTAAAGTATTTGCAATAGTTACCGTACTCCAAGGACCATAAGAACCACCAATTATATGAGCTGCAACCTGAACTCTAAATTGTCGCCCACTTTCTAAATTTGTAACATTGAAACAATGCCGAGGACTTTCAGCTGGACATTTCAATAATTGATCCTTGCTATCTTTCTCAATTTCCATCCAACGGCTTTCATTCAATACTTGATATCGAATCTTATACTTATCATGCGGTCCATATGGTGGATAGGGTGGTAGCCAGGAAATCATGAAATAATCAGTACCTTCTTGAGCGACTACTAGATCTTGTGGAGGTAGTGGTGCATCCGCTTTAGCAGTCATTGCATCCAGATTCTCCGTATTTGGACCACCACCAATGCTGTTGTAAGCTTTCACACGCATTATATACTTTGTGAATGGTGTTAAACCTTCAATATTGATCTTTGTATCGGTAGTATTCGCAATCTGACGCTCCAACTTCGCCCAATCATCTTGTCCTTGTATCTCGTACTCATAGTTTACGATATGTCCATGACGTTGTGAACATTCTACTTGTTCCCATTGGAAACTGATCGAACGTTCTAAAGCATAGCTAAGTTGTAAATTCAACGGTGGTGCACTCGGAGGTTGCTGCTCTGTTGCAATTTCTTTCGATTCCTCGGGTCCTAATTCCGTGGTACGTGCACGTACTCGTACTTCGTACAGAGAAAAAGGTAATAATCCAGTTAATGTATATTCCAAATCTTTATGATTGTAGACAGTTACAAAATCACGACTGACATCACGTGGTTCTTCGTCCGGGCAAGCTAATCGATGTTTTAACCGATAGCTAATATCATAACCAACAATGGAACCACGCTGTACCAATGGTGCAAGCCACTGTACATGTACTTCGTTAGGACTTTTAGCACGCAAACGCAAATCTCGAACTGGACCCGGAATTCCTTGCCGAGTAGTTATTACCTGTTCGGAGCTCCATGGACTTGATCCTACCTGATTGGTGCATCTTAGCTTTACAGCCCAGCGAGTATTGGCTTCCGAAGGAAAAGTGTAATCGGTTTGAGTTCCCGGTACTGACACAACTCGCTCTGCTTGCCCCCCTGCCCGATAAGCAAGATCATAGTTTAGCTGATCACATTGCCATGTATCTTTGGCTGGTTGAGCCCACGAAACTCGAATTTCATTGGTGGACGGGGCGTCCAACCGAATAGCCTGTGGTGGTGCCGGTGGTGCGGAACATCGGGTACGAGCCCGAACTTCTGGGCTTGGAGCAGATTTTTCATTTTGCGCTGATACAACGCGTACCCGAAGATCCACTACGCTGTTTGTTGGAAGCTAAAACAGAAAAATTGTAAAATCCAAGAGAATTTTTAATGCTTATTTGTTCTCATCTAATTTATATCTCCATATAATATTTCTTAAATTCCCTAATACTTTCAGATTCTAGTTTGAAAAATGTAAAAGTAACTAATACTTTACAGCGGTAGTTTTATGATACTGATAATAGCTCCATTATCACCATATCATGTACACTTGGTATAGCTGTCGGTAAAGTACTGGGAATTAATGAAAATGTACAAAAACCAGATATTAACCTGATCAACTTGAGCAGTGTAAACACGACGTCCAGGATATGCCGGAATTCGCCGACCATACTGCTGCCACACTCCATCACCAAGACAATATTCGATCACGAATCCGCTTACATCACCATCTGGTGCATTCCATTCCAAAGTTACTGAGGTTGCTTGCTCCTCAATCACTCGTGGAGCAACCATTGAACCACTCGATGGTGCTGAATCGGTACGTACTTCGATTGCCGTACCTGGATGATAATGAATACCATCGGTAGTAGCATCCACGGTTATATTGTAACGCGTGTTAGGTGACAAATTATCGATATTGTATTGCAGTGTAGATCGATCTACCGTAAATGATATAGGTTTAGCACCACGTTGCAGCACAGGTGTCACATGAATTCGATAACTGACAACACGGGCTGCATCAGTGGGGCGCACATTCCATCCAATTAAGATCCTATTTGCTCCTCCACCTAACTTGTTTAGTGAAATAACCTGAACAGGACCTTCACTAATGTGACCAACTTGAGGTTCGCTCCATGGAGACCAGGTACCACTCCGATCACCAGCTGACACCTGTAACATAATCATTGTTAATATGCAATTTCATGCTTAGTAAAACGATCGAAATGTCAAAAAAAAGCCATCTATGACCAGCGATTTTTTTAGAAAAATTTAAATATTTCAAAATTCAAACCATAAATGTATATTGCTTCTCGGGCTCTAAGCCATCAATTCTGCCACAATGAAGTTTTGTCCCGGCTGGTGATGGTGATAGTGGTGATAGTTGCTGCATACGAATGACTTCCTCACCACATGGATTATATGAGGGAAATTGGCGCTCCTGGTATTGTTTGGTGCCCGCTATTGCATACCTACATTTGTATTTGTCGATTAAACCGGACGATGGATAAGGTTCTTGCCAAACCAAATCTGCCTTATCCGTTCCAGTACTTAGAATTCGAACCATCGGTGGAGCTGGAATCTTAAAAAAAACACGAAATTGATTTCATCATCGAAAATATTCTCGATTTACTAGTTCATCAATTAAGTACAATCTACTATAGTAAACGTACTTCAGGTGCAGCAGCAGTTTGAAATTGAACCGGTTCCGACCATGGTCCTGGTCCTTTTCTTGTAAATGCTCGTATCCGCACCGAATACTTTGTATACGGGGAAAGACCAGTGATTTTGGTTCTAGTACCTCTGACAACCTGTTTAATTGTATCATCAATTCCATAATCATGCCGTTCCAAAGGTACTGCTTCGAATTCATATTCTGTTATTTCACCATTTGTTTGCAAGCAGGCAGGTGCTTGCCAGACCACGGCTACTTCAGTAGGTAGTACATTTGTAACACGAATATAAACTGGAGCACCACTTGGTGCAGCTTCTTCAGTTTGCACTTCCTGACTTACACGTTCACCTAAAATGTTATTCTTGATTCAAAATTTCATACAACATTCGGATTGATAAATGTTTTTTCATCTGATCAACTCTTCTCCTTTTTTTCTTTTTTTTTTTGCAGAAGGAATCGTTTGCATGAAACTGAAAATGATTACCACTAAGACATTTAAAATGTCGTTAGAGAGACCAGAACAGGTACTAGAAGATAACAAATCGAATGTCATATAACAAAAATATCATATCAAGTCGTAAAACAATCTGTTCAATTATTCAAGCAAATTTCAAAAAATTGATGACTATATATATCAAGATTCAAAATGAGAAATGAGAAGTTTTACCAGCAATATTCGTTTTTGCAGCAACAGAAATACGATATTTCGAATGTGGCAGTAGGCCTCGAAGGGTAAATGATGGCTTGTCACTTGTCGCTGTTATAGGTTTTTCTGTCACTTGATCGCACATACCTCTGAAATAACTCTCATTCATTCAACAAATTTATTCGAAATAGTTGAAATGGATTCGTAGATCAGAGATCTGCTGGCTAAATATGGATTTTAAATCATGAGTGAATATTTATAGATTTTCAAATCTTCTGAAAATAATAATCAAGATAACTTACTTTGACAACAGTTGATAAGTCACTTCGTAACCTGTAATTTGCCCATAAGGATTTTGCGGTTGCCTCCAGGAAAGCTGAAGTGTATCCGATGATTGTGGATAAATCCGTAAATCAGAAACCGGCCCAGGTGCTATAAAAAAAAAATCAGAATGCAAGTGCTATAGTTTATAAGTTACAATAGTTTGAAAATATTAGTCTTAAAATAAGAAAATAGAGCTCCACAAATTTGCTAAATTTGGAGGGGAAAAGTAACTTAAACTTATAAACAGCTTTTCCAGCTTTGTTTAAGAATTTAAGCTTGAAATTTTTTTGGAAATTGAGGAGTTTAAGCTTACAAAACTTATATAATTTCTGCTTACACAAGGTTACATACCTGTTCCTTCGGTTTGTACAGTAACTGGACGTGACCACTGCGTTTCACCCGCTGGATTAGCAGCTTGTACCTCAAAAGTCCATCGTGTATATGGTTCCGAATCAAAAATTACATGATTTTCACCACGTGTTAAGTTTTTAAAGCCTTGATTATGTGGAGTGCTGTATTTTACGACGTACCACAAACGATTACAATTCCATTCTGATTCATGCAATGCCTGAAATATAACTCATTTCTACCGCAATATTGGTACCATTTCAATATCGGATATTTCCTAACAAATTACGCTTTTGATATAGTTTTAAAATCGACTCAACTGTTCAGATTCATTTAAAATTTACTACAGATTCCAAAATTAACCTTCCAGGATACACGGATTTGTGTGGGTCCAAGTGAGGTAGCTTGTACATCGAATGGTGCACGACGTGGTACCGAACATTTGATCTGTGTTTGAACATTAACTGCTGATGACGTGTAAGCAATACCATTGTTAGCATCGACCGCATGAATTCGAATCTGATAATTGTGACCAGCAGGTAAATTACTAAGATCGATACTGTAAGGTCGCTGCCAGCCTGTGTATGGCACCTGAATATAATGGCACATTCATGTCAAAGCTTCATTATGAACTCAAAATTTGAAGCATAAAATTAATAATTAAGAAATGGAAATTTTCAAAGATATAAACACTTATCATACTTGCATTCGGAGTCTTTGCCAAGCTGTATCGGCCGAAGATCGATATTCAATCTGATAATTTTGGATGAGATCATCTACTCGTTCTTTACTTGTCCATGTAAGCACCGGAATCCCGTGTCGATAGCTTACTGATGGTCCGATGATTAATTCACCGATAGGTGGTGTTCGAACAGAAGCAATTTGCGACCATGCTGATGCACCAGCTGAATTCTTTGTACGGATTCGAACAGACCATTGCTGATTTGCTTCCGAATCAAATATATGAGAAGTTTGATATCCGCTTAGAAGTACTGGTGGAATACGTTGCGGTTCCGTTACCTCAAGTTCCACTTGTATGTCATTGCACTGCCAGGTACTTTGTGGTGGTTGTGCCCAACTTACCCGGATATGGCGTGGATCAGCAGCTTGTACTTGCAAATGTGATGGAGGATGAGTTGGTGCTAAATTATGGAATTATTGTATTTGAAGTTTAAGGACCAAAAAATTTTTGCTTAAAACAATATTAGTGATAGATTTCGGAAATTATATAACTTAAGTAAAAATGAAGTGGATATAATTTAGTAAGCCATTTTTAGAATAAAACAAAGTGATTAGAGTTTAATAAGTTATTCTTAAAATGAAAATTTCTACATAACAGTAAAGAATCTACCAGAATTTACACAGGAAAAAAGTTTTAAAAACAAACCGGAACAAACGGTTCTTGCCGATACTTCCGGACTGGTATACATAACATATGAATTCCGATCAAGTACTTGAATTTGTATATGATACATATTACCTTGTTGTAAACTTGTTAACTGCTGTACATAACGTTTATTATCACCCACATACGGTACAATTTGACTGAAAAAGAATGATCTTAAATCTTAAAAATTTATCTTAAAAATTCTTAAAAATTTAAAAAAAAACATCTTGAAAATTTAAAATGCTCTTAAGTAACGAAGAATTTTTTCAAAAAATAAGTATTAATTTAAATTAGAAAGATTAAAATTGAATCTTAAAATTTTTAGTTCCCTTTTTTATGAATGATATAGAAGTAAACAACATAATTTAATTCTTTCTTTTTTTTGCAAATATACCTATTGCATTAAATCATGCAAAAAAAAAAATCACCCATAAGAAGTCCAACCAGTACTATCAGTTCGATACTGTACACGATATCCGAAAACACCATGACTACTACCTCCACTATTCCATTCAACTGATAAATCACCGTCACGTGTGAATACGCGTAGATTTGAGATAAGTTCTGAAATTTGCAAACCATTAACTTTTTTATAGTTCGCAAAAATTTCAAAATAATTGGCATGCATAGCATCAATATTACTAATGTCACATAAATCAATACCATATCACATACCACATCATGCTATGATTAGCTTATATTATAAGTTACCTTTAGCCATAATATCATGCTTATTCCCATGGGAAAATATTAAAATGGAACATGATTGTGGTGAAATTCCAGAACAGAGATATTCATCAATTTAATTTCTTTTAATGGAAATAAATTTTTTGTGAATTAAATTTTTTTAATGGAATTAAATTCCATGAGAATATTCTGTGAATGACAGTAACTTTAAGTAACTTTGAAGTACTAATTTTCAAACCATATAGGATTATCGTCTCATTACATTTATTTGAATAAAATTTGGAAGAAAATTTTAAAACAGGAATTGAAACCATAGGAATTGGAAAATTTTGACTATCAGGTTTACTGTTTGCATTCTACAACCAATGGCTCTCCCGAGCCATACAGATGCATGGATATAGGAATTTCCCAATTATAGGATATATTTGAATATATATCTAAATGTTGTCATACAACTCATATTGCATTACTTATCATCAGGTGATATTTGACACTACGGATGTCTTATCATAAGTAGCTAATTAGTTAAAGTCAAAAAAAAAAAGTTCAAGCTTGAGGATGAGCACTAATTAATGCAGCCAAGCCAATACTTAGCCAATACTGTTCGGAGTTATGCGAAAATAAATAAAAATTTTTGTATAAATTTAAAAATAAAAGAAATCTAAGTAAGTGACATTATAGTAAAAAAAAAAAAAGAAAAAAAACAGGCGACTACTTAGGACAAAGAGTTATTTGATTCAAACAGAGGATAACATTGAAGGTCACACGACACAGCACACGTAATCAAACCTTCATTAAGATGACGAGATATAGCAACAGCGTAATTTTCATCCGGTGAACGACACCAGAAGTCTATACGTGGATCACAGATGCTACGTAGAACACGAAGAGCTTTGGATACTGGAAATGGGGGACATATGACCTGATGATAACAAGTGCTAAATCACTAGATGATATCATTTCTTTTCAGGATAGATAGGAACAATGTAGGGTAGATAGAATGAGATCAGATATATATATATGGAAATAGCTGGAAAAGTAACTTAAATTAATTGATTTAATTTGTGACTTCAAATTTTTCAACAATATTTACTTTTTATAACTATAAATTCACATTGACCTCCGAACATGACAAGCACTTCGTCCAATAACACTTATCTACCTATCTTTTGCCTAACTTATTCCTCTAACTAATTTCACAATAGCTACTGTTTTCCCTTTGTTTGCATAAACCCCTTTCGATTAAACTCTTACAGCTCTCGTAATAAAATGCAAAAATAACCTATTAAAAGACTATCAATGAGTGACCAAAATATCAAAGATAAAGAATTGATAGCTGATAAAAAACCAAAATTTATCAATTTTTTAGTTCACAAAAAGCATGTGACACTAAATTATGACAATTAAAATATATGTAAATGTAAATATAAATGTAAATAAAATAGAAATCTGAAGTGTAGCAAGTTTTTAATGTTTAATTAATTTATTAGAAGTATTTTTCGGCTTTTAAATCATCTTATAACTTATAACCTAATCCTTTCATTACAAGATGATCTATCCTACTATCCTGAAAGTTAATAACTTTTAAGTCCACATGGAATCAATTTAAATTAGAATAATACCTTTAGAAGTACTTTGTAGATTTACAGGTGTGCTACTAGGTCCAGTCCCAGCACGATTCCCTGCACGCATTTCCACATGCCATTCGCCAGCGACCGCATTCTGGAAAGTGAATTGACGTTGCCCACCTGCCACTCGTTCCGAAAACGGTATTCCGCTTTGATATCCTGTTATTAGAAAATATGGTTCACATTCACGATCTTCCTGATCAGACCAATCCCAGGTGAGGCGAATTCCTTCGGGTACACTTTCCAGTCGTAAATCCTGAGGTGAATTACTGGGTGCTAAAACAATAATACTTGATATACGGAAGTGGCAATGACTGATAAAGTCACGTCAAAATTGAAAGCTTAAAATATTAAACTGAAATTTCAAATAATTAACTGTAGAAGAGATAAAACGAAGTTGCAATTAGTGAGCTTCTCGAAACCGATGAAAGACATCATACTTCAAATCAATTAAGTGGAGGATTCTAAAGCAAAATTTGCATTCGGGATATTGCAGAATGTCTTCCCGTGATATCATGATGCAAATGTAATGCATGAAAAACATACCCTGACAGTGAACAGTAAAGCTAGTCGCTTCTGAGGTAGCAAGAATACGTCGTGATTGATCAATAGCTGATACTTTAACATAATAATGTTTATTGATTTCTAGATTAGTTAGCTCCTGTCGGAAGTGAATTTCAGATGGTGAATGAGAAAGATAACCATTAACATGTCGCCATTCACTATCTGAATCTGAACGAAGGTCGATCTGAAAATTCAAGAAAAAAAACAATTTATTAGCTGAAACTTTGTCAACATTGTATTAAAGCTAATTGACCATCGAGACAAGATGCTATCTCGATAAGCTAACAACAAATCCTGATTGTCTGTCATATCATTTGTTGCATCATCATCTATTGCACAATAAACTTACTACGATTACAACGATTTTTCCTAATAAATTACAACATACTTGATAGGCTAGCACATTTGACGTATCACCGCCAATAGTCCAGTATAGCAGAATACGTGATCCACGTTGCTCGACACGTGGTTTATCAATACCAAGAAGTGGTTTTGGCATACCACCTAAATAATCATTTTCATTTATTCACTGGGTTATTTGAAAAATGAAATTAAATGATTCTTTTTTTTCATCTAAATTAATCTAAAATGATAGCAGAATTTGTGATAAAAAAAAACTCTTAAGTTGAAAAACGTGCTTGTGCAAAAACTTGCAAAAGTGTGCAAATAAGCATGCAGCGATAGAGAAAAATGCTAAGCGTGATGCAATAAGCAAGCAAATATTTAGTATCATACTTTGATCATATCAATTCATTCGAAGTTTCTAGAAGAAAGTACGTCTTCTACTTTGCGCATAAGTTGTAAAAAAAGTAGGACTGGAAGTTCATGAATGTAAACCGGATAAGTCGCTGAAAATGTAAGCCGGATAAAAAACAGATGAGTCACTCTATGCTTGTTAACCGTATTAGCAAATCACACGTGTCAACATAGTTCGTTTGTTACGTCCTCTCACCTCGTTTATCATTCCGTCCCGGTAACACACGAACTTGATCCAGTTGTTGTTGTTGGATACGTTCCTGTTCTAGTCGTTGTTGCTCTTCCTGTTGTTGTCGATGTTGCTGGATCAATCGATGATGACGTTCACGTTGTTCACGTTCCTTCTCCCATTGCTGTCGTTGATGTTCATAGTACTGCTGCTGCTCAGCTGCTCGATTGGCATGGTCATATTTTAGATGTTCACGATCACGTTCATGTTTATACGCAATCCGGTTACGTTCACGTTCCCTATTTAACCTATCACATTCCATTTGCAATCTTTTACGTTCACATTCTTTTATCCGATTCCGCCAACGTTCCTGCTCTATTTGTTCTCTCTCAAATTCACTTTTCAATTTAATCCTTTCACTTTCCCCTTTCGTTTCCATTCTTTCTTGCTGCTCTACTGGTTCTTTCAATCCCCTCCCATAACCGGATAGCTCGGGATTCTGTAGAGAAACAACTTTGAATATAGGTGTACCCAGTTCACCAAAATCAGTTCCAGCACGTACGGAAATATTGTAGATGGAATTTGGTGACAAATGTCTAAGGATAGAGGAGAAGAATGACCCTGGTACCTTTTCAGTTTGTATTTTCCTTGTATGCAGATCTTCTATTTCAATCTAAATTGAACCAAGACTAATTAATCAAATAGAACTAATTTTAGATTTACTTTTTTTTCCTTTTTTTTTGTTTGTTTTATGCAAAAATCCCCAGAAATACTGCTTCACTTTCAAATTATCATTTCAATTTTATGAAATGATAAAAAATTTTTTAGACAAAAGCTAAAATAAAAAAATGTCCCAAATGAACTAAATTAATGTCAAAAAAGGAAAAAAAAACTATGCAGAGAAAACATATAACATGCAAAATAGTACTTGTGCAAATTTGAAAAATAAAAGAAGAAGAGGAAGAAGAAGAAGAAGAAGAAGAAGAGAAAATGGTGCCTGATAAAAAGGAATATGTTTCGTGTTTAAGGGTGGTAACCAATGAAGCTCAATGCTGGATGCATCATGAGGATTGATTTGAAGATTGTGCGGTGATGATGGTATAGATGGTTCCCCTGAAATGGACATCATCGAAAATGGACATTCACAGAACACAACAAAACATGCAAATAAAATTTGAAGCATTTTTTTTTTTCTTTTTTTTTTCTTTCATTTATGATTGAAGAATTTTTAAAGCATTCATTGATAAAATTATCTATAAAAGATTTTGGAAAAAAAAAAAAAGCACCAAGGGGACGGACAAATTTCAACGACTGCAAACTTATCATTAGCATGCTTTTGTTGACAAAAAGAAAAAAAAAGAAAAGAAGAGAAAGAAAGAAAAAATATTTCTTATTCATGAAGAGAAAGTGAAAAATAGCAGAAACATTGAGCATGCATGCTTTTTTTTTCTTTTTTTTTTTTCAGAAATAAACTTGCATGGGTAACATATAATAGAATAATGGCGGATAATGATAGATTTAAGTTTAATTAGACACGGAAATTTAAATAATACCAGCTTCAACAAGGATGAAGAATAATGGGCTACCATGTGTTGTCCATTCACCATCTTCTAATTCATATATTAACTAAAATTATTGTAAATTATGAATGAGATAAAAGAATCATCTTCAAAACTACAGTACTTACAGTACTCATACTACCGTACTTCTTCTTCTCTCTTTGTTTGGTATAAAAATTTGAATAACTTACATCAGCAGTATATTGTATACCAAATGATAATTTTGATAAATCATAGCAAAAATCTTCCGGATCAGCAATTCCTTCTGGACATTTGAAATATTGGGGTGTTTCGATGATACGTGTCCACTGATCACCAGCACTCTTTTTATACGATAATCTAGAATTGTATTAAAATTTTAAATTAATTCTACAACAACAGTAACAATAATAGCACTAGTAGGAATTGAAATATAAAATAAAAGAAAAAATTAGCTAACTTGAATTTGATAACTTTTTCAGCATGTTCAGATAATGGTGTCCAAGCTAAATATGATTTTGGTGGTGCCAAAATGATACGAAGTTGATAAATGTTATGATTATCTAAATAATAAAAGTAAAGTTAATAAAAAAATTCCTTTTTTACATAACAATTTTGTTTTTCGTTTTTATTATTAAACAATTTTAGTTTATCAAATTATTATTTAAATAATTAAGAAATGATAACAATAAAATAATTCGTTAAAATCAAAAATTAAATTTTATAGGAATTAATTGTATAAATTCTATCTTTATCAAATTGTTATTAAGCTATCAAAGCATAAAAAAAAAAANANATA
>NW_018108324.1:88525-92315 GCF_000183805.2 Loa loa | reverse complement strand
AGAGAGAGAGAGAGGGAGAGGAAGAGGTTTTGCAAAATTCAATAAAGCTAAAAAGAATTCCGACAGTTGCGCCTGCTTATATTAGTTAAAGAAGCTCTAAGCATATTTATGTAACGTAAAATCGGTTATTTAATAAAAGTTGATTGACAATTTGATAAGCGATTTTTACAGTAATAGCAAATTATTCAAATATTTGTTAGCAAAGCAATTGAACATAGAATAATAGTCACATTATCATAGTAGGGTAAAGTAATCCTTGCCAGATGCGAACAATTGACATATGTCATTGGCGTAATTGTCCCATAAACAGACAAATAATATTTTGCATAAAGATTAATCAATGAAAGTGAAACATGTTATAAATAAACACGTTTATGGTAATGTCAAATATGCAAGATGCGCATTTGTCTGTTATACAACAATAACAACAACATTATTTGATTAAGCAAAGTTATGGCCTGGAATTTTTCCGAATTTTTTACACATATCTGATTAGTTTTTTGATAAGATGGAATTAACACCTGTATTACCTGTTACCTATACCTGTATAGTATCAACATTACTAATTAAAAACTTAAAAATTATTTCATATATAATCCTAGAATTAACCTTTTGGTCCTGAATGTACTTCTGTTTCAGCATTTACAATTTCACTCCATGAACTATGTCCATGTCCAGCACGTGAACGAACACGAAATGCATAACGTGTAGCTGGCTCTAAATCATCCAATGTTACGGTATTCCGTCCAATATATGATGCACTTTCAGGTTGTATATCTTTTTCTACGTTCCAATACTGAAAGTAATATTCATATTTTCACGTGAAAAGCTAATCTAATTAGCATTTGGCTAATTAGCATTTGGCTTATTTTTCAATTGCAATAAATTTCAATTTATCAAGAAGATTGTAAGAGAATGAAGTAGTAGGAATTGAAAAATGGTAATGAATATGTAGTAAAATGTATTAATTTGCATATCCATTCTGTATGAATGTGTTGTTATCACTGCGTTGTTTAACAATGTATCCAAAAAATCCTACACTAATGTGAGCTAACAAAGAATGCTTTATCAATATGAGCTAACAAAGATGCTAATTATTGTAATCATAAAGCCAATAAATCTTGCAGATAGCAAGTGGACATTCTTTCCTTCTTTTATTCTCCAAATTAATGTCTTCAAAATTCATTATGTGACAATGTTTTTAGAACTACCTTTATGTGTGATATTTAGTAATTCTTAATAATTATGCTATGTTAATATCGTTTCATTTCATTTATTTAATGATTTAATTATTCATGTTTGAGATGGAAATAAAGAAAAATTTGCAACTCTGTGTCACGTTATGCAAATGACTTTCAAGAATATAAAAAATTTTGGAAAGTATATTTTCATACGGTAATGTTTGATTTATTTCATTTTTTATTTATTTTACTCTTAACTATATCCCTTAGAAAGCATACTTTCACGTAGAAGCCAATTTCGAGTTATGTCATCTGACCTATTTCATATTTCACTTACTTTACTATATATCTGAAAGCTAATCTCGAGTTACGTCATCTGACCTACTTCATATTTCACTTACTTTACTACATATCTGAAAGCTATTCTCGAGTTATGTCATCTGACCTACTTCATATTTCACTTCACTATATATCTGGAAGCCTATCTCGAGTTATGTCATCTGATCTCCTTCATATATCTTATGCAAAAAAAAATTTCATTCCTCCTTTATGATATCTGTACTATTTAGATTTTCTCTATTAATAGCATGAAAGAATTTTTCCAAAGAAATGATATTAATTTCTCAAATTAAATCATTCCTTAATTAACCAAAGAGAAAATTCAACAAAGTATTACCGTATATTCATAACCATCAATTGGTCCATATGTCTCATCACAACGTGGCTTCTCCCATGTAAATTGTATAGTTGACTCTGATACAATATTTGTTCGTACATTTTGTGGGATACCAGCATCACCAACACATGAATTAGATGCTGCTGAGCCAACCGTAATCTTAATTTTACTTATTTAATTAAAATTAAAAAATAAAAAAAAGGAAAAAAATGGAACAAAATTAATTTTATTTTATATCTAATTCCAATAATACAGTTAAACTATACATAATCATTTCATGGTATTATCTAATTAATTTAACAGAAATTAGTCTATGAATGTTAAAATCATCTTTACAATATGTATAAAATTGAAAATAAATTTGCAGAAATTTTAAAATTTCTAATATAATCCTTCACCTCAGCAGTTTTAGCAATCATTTTAAGTTGATCATCTATTGCTAGGACACGAAATGAATACAGTAATCCATCATATATTCCATCAAATTCAATATGATAATCATCAATCTCATCATTAACCATTAAATCATCATATTTCCGCCATCTGAAATATTACAAAGATTTATTATTGTTAAGCAATATAGCTGAAAATTATCGGCTAATAATGTTTATATTTCATTCATAATATCTTGGCGCAAATATACCTTTAAATGCTAAAAATAGCTCAACATTTGACAAGTTAAATAATATTAATTACCTCAAATGATCTAATTTTATTGATCAAAGAAAATTTCATTTTATTTAAATCAATTAGTATTTACCTTAAAAGTAATTAATATTAACAGAAATAAACGAACTCAGTTTCATTCGGTAGACGATATTCAACGATAAATTTGGAAATTGTTTGACCAGGTAATAACGGTTTCCGCCATTGTACCACAAATTGTTGCGCATTCTCTGGTGTAATTACTGGCTTCTCTTTCCAGGCTATACCCGGAGTTTCGGCTGTTTTAGCAGGTAATTTATAAACCAATTTAGGTTCATGATCCACAAAAGCTACTACACCTACGTCATATTGCGTATTCGGTTTTAACCTGACAAAAATATGACTGTTAACCAATGGACTTACACGTGACCGTTCAACCGCTTGACTTTCACCATCCACTTCAACGGCTATCACCTGAAATTTATAAATTTTAGAAATTTCAATAACTTCTATTTCTTTGTTGGATTCATATAACATTCGCATAAAGTTAGATATGACAATGAAAAAGAAAATAGACAAGATGAGGATAATATATTAAATAAAATCACAATGCTACATATATGACATTAAAGTAAGATAAGAATTATATCAGATTGATGAAGATGGTAGAAGATGGTTCTCATGTTATCACAGCTTATCAGTATACCTCATAATGTTGTAATCTCTCATCAACATGTGGTTGCCAACTAATGCGTAATTCTGAATCTGTCCGATAGTCAATTTCTATTTCATCTGATTCATTTGGAGCTGAAACAAACTTCCACTTATGAATTTATTCAAATTCAAATAAAAGATATATGAACATATGAATGATTTATTGATAAATTTACTCCCAACCTTCTCCTTCAGTTTTTGCTACAAGCAATTGATCATTCCATGGGCCTAACATGCGTAAACGATCAGCAGCCCGAACTCGAACCTGATATTCGGTTCCAGGTAAAAGACTGGTAACGCTAACTGATGGATGCGTGACTGTTTGTCGATGAACGTCGAATTTCGTTTCAATGCCAGCTAGCTGGAATAAATTTACCACATTTCCGGTTAATGAATATAAATTATTCTCATATAAAAATCCCAATCTGATAATTAAATAATTAATTTCATTTTTAATAGCTTCTGAAAGAAAAGCACGACAAATGAATTCTAAAAGTAGTGAATTTAACAAGTGAAAAGAAGTATTTTTGGAAAAGCAAAAGAACAAACCTCAATATGGTACTCGCCAACAGAG
>NW_018108324.1:86157-88381 GCF_000183805.2 Loa loa | reverse complement strand
AATTTATTCAAATTCAAATAAAAGATATATGAACATATGAATGATTTATTGATAAATTTACTCCCAACCTTCTCCTTCAGTTTTTGCTACAAGCAATTGATCATTCCATGGGCCTAACATGCGTAAACGATCAGCAGCCCGAACTCGAACCTGATATTCGGTTCCAGGTAAAAGACTGGTAACGCTAACTGATGGATGCGTTACTGTTTGTCGATGAACGTCGAATTTCGTTTCAATGCCAGCTAGCTGGAATAAATTTACCACATTTCCGGTTAATGAATATAAATTATTCTCATATAAAAATCCCAATCTGATAATTAAATAATTAATTTCATTTTTAATAGCTTCTGAAAGAAAAGCACGACAAATGAATTCTAAAAGTAGTGAATTTAACAAGTGAAAAGAAGTATTTTTGGAAAAGCAAAAGAACAAACCTCAATATGGTACTCGCCAACAGAGCCACATTCAGGTGGTTCCCATGATATAGCAATACTGTATTGGCCTGTTTGTGTCACCTCGAGATTTCGTGGAGCTGTCAACTCATCTGTAATTCAGAAGTAAAATTTAATAGAGTGAGATTCTAAAAACAAGTGATCTATTGTCTTTTAATTATAGCAGTGACATTTAATGATATAAAAACATGCTTCTGCTTCACGTTGAACTAATCAGAAACCAGAATATTTCACTAAATAATATTAATTTTGCCATTTATTTTAGAATAATCAGTATAGTGAGCAAAAAAAAAAAAACGGAAAAAGAAACGGAATTTAGGATGGAAATTATCGGAAAACAAACCTGATTCACATTTAATGCTAACCATTTCATTACGTGCACGTATTTCTGGCGTTTCCACCAGAATTTTACCATTTTTACCTAAGACTTTGATACGGACAAAATAAGCGATTCCAGTCGGTAGACGTGGAATCTGAAAACTTTCATGTTTAATGCTCAGCCAACCTAATATTGTTTTTTTCCTTTTTTATTCACTTTTACCTTGGCTTATACTTTGACAATCGATAAGAGATGGCAAGATAAAATAAGTTTCTTTTTTTGCAACAAATAAAAATTTTTGATGTGATGAACAAATGTGACATTTAAATTTCAATAACAAATCTATGAAGACTTCTAGAAAGAATTAAAACAATTAATTAAAGGTATACCTGTACTCTGTATTGCAAATTAGGTCCTTTATAAGGAATAATACCATCGTGAACATGCCACTGTGTGTCCTTTTCTGCACGGTACTCAACCGCAAATCCTCCAACACTATCGTCCGGATGATCACCGGTCTGAATACCTTCCCATTCAACGGTTAGCAAACTTTGGGACCCACCAGTTTCTCGTCGCAATCGAATGCGAGGTTCGTTACCTGGAAAATTGATGAATATGTTATACAATGATGGCAATAAAAAAATTCGGGAATTTTTATTTCTTGCTAATGTCATTATTAAATTGCTAATGATAGTTTAAATTAATGGAAAAGTATTGACTTACTTTTCGGCATCTAATATGACACATATCCAGGTTAAGGTTTAAATCTTTGTGTTAAATGTTAAATTATTAAAAGGTTAAATTGAAATGCTATGTGGTATGTAGCAAATTGAACAAATAAATAAATAAATAAAACAAATAAATAAATAAATGAAACAAATAAATAAATAAGTGAAATAAATAAACAAATAAATAAATAAATAAATGGATAAATAAACAAGTAAATAAATAAATAAATGAACAAGTAAGTAATTAGATGGATAAATAAATAAATAAGCAAATAAATAAATAAATAAATAGATAAATACACAAATAGGTGAATAAATAAATAAGTAAATAAATAAATAAATAAATAAACAAATAAATAAATAAATAAATGAATAAAAGTCATATGAAACATATGAAAACTATTGTTGACATATGAAAACTATTGTTCTACACAAAATAAACGGAACAAAGAGAAAAAAATCAAAATCAACAAAACCTCTTATCGCATAAATGAGAATTAACGCGACGAAGAGCTTTTGAAGGCTCACCGAATACGCGCTCATCCTGAAATTACAAATGTTTGGCTTAATATTGTATTCAAATTTAACGTAAAACGAGACACACTTAACTAATAAAATACAAAAGTACGCATGAAAACGTGAAAACGTATGGAACATGAAAGGCGTGAAACGTGAAAACGTGTGAAAATCATCAAATCCATAACAATGCAATAAAATGAAAATGA
>NW_018108324.1:78945-85813 GCF_000183805.2 Loa loa | reverse complement strand
ATGAGTGATTAATATTATTTAAATAAATAAATAATAATTATGAAAATGCTCTAGTAAATCTGTAACAAACAAAAGTAAGGAAAATAAAATTATCAGGGATAGAAATAATGGAGAGAAGAAGTTTTTTATTGTTTTTACCTGAAATATCTTAAATAAATCTGAAATTAAGCCAAAATACCGTATTATCCTTACGTCTTTCTAATTCACACAATTCATCAATTAATTCATTTACGATCATTCATAGCAAATATTTTAGCACCCTTTTTTTTCATTACAAATATGTAATTTATGATGATAATATCACTTTTTTTTTAAAATTTCAATTTTTTATGCGAAATTTGATGAGAAATCATTGAAATAAACATTCACATAGCGCATTTCAAAACAAATCAATTGTTCACTTGATATACGTGACCATTGATCAGATCATACAATATTTCTAAATGATAACTCTCCTATCCATTCATGTTCCACCTGATAAAGCCAAAATGATAAAATTGAAATCATTTCAAGGAAATCTAATCATTATCAGTATGCAATTAAAACAATAACATGATAATAAAGCAAAACAATAATATTATATAAAACAAATAGAAAGAAAAAAAAAACGTCTTCAATAGCAATTTCTTGAGAGAATTGATTAGGTATTAGATATTAGATATATATTTTACTAATTTTAAGGTTTTATTTCAAGTAAAAAAGTAAAAATATTACATGGAAGTTTTAATAGATTGCGCTAATGTCGCATCTCAAAATGAAAATAATTTCACTTTTTGCAACGAATACAAATAAAAAAAAAGTCTCATCGATTGGAAACTTTTAAATAAGGACAATAATCAGTGCGCTTTTGCGCGCTCCAGGAACTGCTGTTACAAAAGCATTCTGCAAAGCGATGCAAATAACTGTCACATTCTATGACAATGTCACTTATAACAACAATCCGATAAAATGTTACATGTGCTATTGCTAATAGCTAATAGTTTAATTTTATTAAGGTAAGGAAAAGTGAAAATGATCACCTAGAAATATCATATAAGTAATTTTAACAATGTTTAGAAAAATTCCATTGAAGTTTGATTGGAATAGAGTGTAGGAAAATGAGAGAAAAATTTTTTTTTTTTGTTAAATGTAATAGTGCAAACGGAAAAAAAGAAAAAACCACCGATACATTTTAGATGAAAAAAAAAAAAAATACAAAAATTCCTTTTAAAACTCATTATTACTCTCAACAGCTGTAATCATTGCTAATAAATAAACTTGAATTTTCTCCCTCAAATTACATTTCATTAAAATTAAAAACAATAAATTTTCATTCTTTTTTCTTGTAATTACCAGAAAAAAGAAATTTATCTATTCGAGAATTAATCAATAAATTTAAATTTTATTATTTTTTTAAGAATAATTTTTGAATAACAAATTAGCATCATAAAATGAAAATGTATAGTTGGCATCTTGAAATGTTTTTTTTTTTAAACAACGAAATTTATATTATTGCTAATTATCATCAGGATTTTAGCGCTAATTGAAATCAATCAATAAGTTTATCTTTTTCACTATACACTATCTAATTAATGATAATGGTAAATTCAAAAAAAAAAAAGGAAAGAAACGGTATATGAGTATACGGTACAGAGTACATTTATAGAGTATATGAGTATATGAGTATACAATATAGAATATATGCTATATAAGTATACAATGCAGAGTATATGTATACAGTATAGAGTATATGAGTATATGAGTTAAAAGAAAAAGCATATGAGAGAAATACAATAGCAAGAAATGAATTAAATAAGAATTGAAAACAAAATGATAAAATGTTCGTTACATACAGAAATGAATTGAATCATTCGTTTCTTCTTTTTTTTTTTTCCATTTAGTTTGTTTGGCCATAGAAGTTAGAGAGAAAGAGAAAATATTTTTAAAAAAAAGAATAAAATAAAATAAAAAAATAAAAAATAAAAAGGAAAAATACTTGCAACCAACCATTTTCATGTCAATGAATAATGACAGTTGAAAGTTTTCAAGCAGCAATAAATCTTGAATGGTAAAAAGTTTGGTATCTATCATCAAAGGTTTTTATTCAAGCATATGTTGGAATGTGAAATAATTGCTGTATGGTTTAAATTTAAACATTTCTGTTGAAATTTTGAAAATTTTAAAAAATTCAAAATTTTTCCAAAAAAAAAATGAAAATTTAAAAAATTATCATAAAAAGTGATCATTTAATTTTTCATCTTATAAATGAGCTAAACAATCGTAATTTTGAAAATTTTTGTATTTCACGCTAAATAAGCATGTCAACAAAAGAATTCCATGATCTTGCCGGAATTTATTTACGGAATACATTTACTGCATTGATCCGATATAATATACTCTCTTCCTAAATCAGCATGTCAAAAAAAGGATTCCATAATTTTGCCGGAATTTATTTACGGAATACATTTACTGCACTGATTCGATTTGTTATACTATCCTATACAAAAGAAAAAAAAATAAATTGCAATAATAATCAAAAAAATTAAGAAATAATAAAATGAATTAATTTGGTAACAAAAAAATAACGGAAAGGGGGAAAAATATGGGATAAAAATGATATTATCTAACTAAACAATATTAATTTTTTTTTTGATAAAAATTTTTGCAAAATTATCTTTTAATGATAATAAATTATATTCGATGATAAGGATAAATTTCAAATTATTTGCAAATTTTAATTAATAAATGGCTAAGATTTAAGCATATGAAAATATTTATATGAATTCATAGCAACTGTTAAGCTATTAAAAATGAATGTAAATTTCAGAGCAAAGGAATGATTTAATGATAAGAAGAAGAAGGATATTTAACATATCACCATTAATAGATAATTTTTTTAAAAATATTTCATCAATGTTTAATTGATGACGAAAATGTCCAATATGAAGTTATGCGACATATGCTTTCTTCATTTATTGAAATTGTGATGAAAGATCTTTTAATAAAACAATTTAATTAGACTTCATTAAAATGTTATCCAATTCATACGATTAACAAATAAATTCAAAATTTAGTATTAACTAAAATTTTTAGTTTTCCTTCATATCGAATATTTTACACTATTTTAGAATATTTTTTGAATATTGAAACTTAATTCAATTTTTTTTATTTTTTAAAATTATCTCTTCAAAAATAAAATTTGTAAAATACCATTTTAAAAATTGAAAATTAAATTTTTATTTTATCACAATTTCTAAATATAAAATGAAGGAAAGAAAGATACAATAAATATTGGCATCTATATTGCATAACTAATGGAAAATTGCTCATCTGATTACAGATGCGCTTACAATATGCGCACCGCGCATATTACACAAATACTCGCAAAAGTCCACGATGATCATTTATGGTAGAAAAAAAGGTTAGTAAAGAAATAATTCAAGCAAAACATCTGTTCACTGTTCATTCTTTCTCCCTTTATCATATTGATAATTGGGCGCATTGTACCATCAAAATTCTCTAAAAGCGCAATCAGCCAAAGGAAAAAAAAATTGGAAAAAAAAAGTTATACATTTTTTTTACAAAAAAAAAAAACTATAAATTACTATTTCATGGATTGTTAAATATTTTAAATTGTTTTTCATTAAAAATTACGAAAGAAAAAAAAAACATTCATCTTTTAATGTCCATTTCGGTAAAGAATTTCAAATAAATATCAAATTTTACTTTTATTGATTAATGACCACTAAATTTTACTTTTATTCATTTGTGACCACTAAATTTTACTTTTATTCATTTGTGACCACTAAAATTTTACTCCTACTTAAAAATTTTCCAGAAGTAAGTAATCCTATTTATGCATACATAAGAAGAAAAAAAAAACTTTAATAATAAATTTATATCAAAGTAAACTTGAGCATTTCTAACTTCATTTTAAAACCATACGTATAGGTCAATATTAGCCAATTTATTCCTCAGCAAATTTAATTAAAAAATTTATCAATGATTAGATATAGATATATTTTACTTAAAGATTTAACAAAAATTTTGAAAATTCGACCTTATCACTCAACAAAATCTTATCACTTTATCACTCAATTATTTGTTCACTTAATATTCCTTGCATATTAAATCAATTTCATAGCATATATTTGCATAAATTTCATTTATTTTTTCCATTTCTGAAAACATTCTATCATATACGATAAATATACCATTTTTTATTATGAAAAATATGAAAAATTTTGTTGAGATTTTTTAATTTTATTTGTCAAACTGATTGAATTGTTGGGTGTCACAGAAAAAAAAAAAAGAAAAGAAATACCTCAACAAGGAGAGGACAATTTACTCTATTATATTTATTCATTAAACTATAACAACAGTAATAATTACAATGATAGATACTGTATAGGTAGTACATAAGAAAACGATTACTGTATGAAGCATCTGTTACATTTATTAAAACGAGTTATGCTTAAGAATGGAACAACTAAGTCAATTATATTCAGCAATAACCACAAATATGTTGTGATTTTATATGATGAACAAGTATGAATAACATCTGTTCAACAATATCATCGAATTTTGGTAGTAATAATTTGAAAAGAAATGGTTTAAAATATTTTTTTGTTTTAAATTATTAAATTACAATGCAGGAAATGAAAAGAAATTAATAAATTATAATAGAGGAAATGGAAAGAAATTAATGAATTATAATAGAGGAAATGGAAAGAAAATAATTGTAAAAAAAATCACATTTGAATATTTGACAAAAATACTTTTCCTTAAATTAATAAATTATAATTACTAAATTATTAATTAGTGAATTATGTGCAATACGGATTTTCTTAAATTAATAAATTACAATTGCTAAATTATTAATTAGTAAATTATAAGCAATACGGACAAAAAAATTAGCCTTCAATATTGCAATGGTTAAAGCAAAAAAAAAAAAAAAAACGAAAACCACAAAATAATGTGATAATATTTCGTGACAGTTTCAATATATGATACGTCATCTTGTGTCAATTTTAATGAAAAAGCTAGTTTATTAGCTTAAATATTTACATAAGTCTAACAATTGTTTATCCAGTTTGTCATAGTTATCCATTCAAAATGAGACTAAATATTCACTTGAAGTATTGATTTTTGATTTTTTTTTTTTAAATTCTCATGAAATTTGCTTTTAAAAGAAGATTTGAATGAATTCGAGAAGTTTATCAAATGAATGAACTTGTCATGTGACATACTGGTTAAGTATATAATGTCAAAGTAAATCAGACTGATTAAAATTTCATTACCATAATTCTCTCATATCAATGTAATGTGCTCAAATAAATGAATGAATTTAAAAAATCTAAAAAATATTTTAGCATTTCTATCCCCTAAACTGTCTAATTTGTCAAATTTCAATAAATTTCTAAGAAATAATTTCTTAAAATTCCAAATAGAAGAAAAAACGAAATGAAAATTTGCAATGATAATTATGCAAATTTGTTTTAGAAAATTATTTTGTTCAATATCTTTTAACTTATATATCACGAAGATATATGCCTTTGCTTTATTGTCATGCTATTAATATCTGATAAGAATAAATAATTCTGATAAGAATAAATAATAATTTACCTAATTTTCCAACAACAAAAAAAAAGTTGATATATTGATGAAAAAATTAAGAAGTTGATATCTATTTTTATTAGATATTAATAAAAAATTTCTTTCCGTACATTAAAATCAAACATTCTCAGTGAATTTAATAATTATTTAAGAAAACTTCTTATTTACTTAATAAAATTTTATTTACTAATGGGTAATCAGTATGATTACTGTAAGGCGTTTAGTAAATATGGAAAACCGGAGATGGAAGAAAAAGATTCCCAAAATTGTTCACTACAAAAATATCTTGTTAAAAAAAAATTATGCAAAAAGTTTGAGAGAAATGTATGCAAATAGCAAGCAATATTTTGCTGCATGTCATGCAGTAAACATTGTGCTGAATGTAAGTGACAAAATGACAAAGTGACAAAGTAAAAAAATAAGGTTTTTTTTTTCCCTCTAATATTGTTAGTTTTATTCGACTATATTTTTTTTTTTTGTTGAAATAATAAAACTGGTCAAAAAATTTTCTTTATTTAGTCGAAATAATTGTTGTATTTGTGCACTTTGTAGTTTATTCAAATATTTTAAGTAAACTTTTCAATTCAAAAAAAACAAACTTGTATTAAATTAAACTGTAAAATTTAATTTAAGTTGACAATTTCATCAAATATATGTAAAAAGTAAAAAGTATTGATCCATCTCATTCCACATAAAATGAAAGTAATGAAAATTAAAGCAAAGATAAAGTATGTTAGGTATATAATTGAAATATTTTTTTAAATAAGCCAAGAAAAATGGCCAAAAACAGGAAAAAGAAGGTGGGTTATCAGTGATAACAATTAGAAAATTCATATATGATTATCTTTATCATACAATACTAACATCCATAAATGAATCATTGAATAAGTTTGGTTTTTTTTTTTTTTTGGAAATGCTGGATTGAGGTATTAATTGTAGCCAAAAGAATGGTCAGTGGAATGGTCAGTTTAGATTGGAAATGCGGTAAGGTAAGAAAAAAAATGACCACCAAATATTTGAAATTTGAAATTCGTTGAGAAGAAAGAATGTTTTAGAAGTAAATTTTTGAAATATAGAACGCCAACAAACAAAAAGGAAATTTTCATGCATTTAAAGATTTTTCTTTCTTCCCTTTTTTTTTTTTTTAAATTTTCATTTGTATTTTTATCTTTTGACTAAAAAAAAAAAGCAATGGTATGTTTAAATACATTCATAAAGGTATCATGTAGAATAAGGAAAGAGGGAGAGAGAGAGGGAGAGGGAGAGAGAGAGA
>NW_018108324.1:73569-78925 GCF_000183805.2 Loa loa | reverse complement strand
GGAGAGAGAGAGAGAGGAAAAAGAAATGAAGAAAAGTAAATAAAAGATGTGATGATGAACGTTGTTGTTGATGAATGAAGAAGAATGCATTGAAAAGTAAAGTTTTTAAATTAATGTTTTAAAAAAATGAATAAATTTAATTTAACTTTCTTAGGTCAAAGGTCAACGAGACTGAAATCAGGTAAGTGTGATTTAATTAATTTGAAAAAAAAGAAAAGGTAAATGTTGAAATTTCAATGCTATCTTATAAATCTTTGGAATTTTAATAGCATTAACAAATTGAAAATGTTTGTATTTGATTTATCGACACTTAAGTTAATAGTCAAAAGTAATTAGAAGAACAAGTTTTAAAAGATTAACTTCATCCAAAAGATCACACCTTTAGATGAGAATTGAAAGAAGCATTAGTAAATTGAAAAATTACAAACAAACTCTTGAAATAGTATGAATTAAAAGAAGAATAATAAATAGAGAAGTCAAGAAATGATCACAATTTTAATACCTATAATAAAATACTGAAATATGGAATAATCAAAAAAATGGAAAAATTTTAAAATTTAAAAAAAAAGAATTTTTAAATTTAAAAAATTCTAATAACCATAAAGTCAGAAGAAATAGAAGATTTTTCGTTTCCCACAAATATCTTTTAAAAATAGCATCAATTGATATGCTCAATAAAAATTTACTTATGAATTAGAATGGAAAGAAGAGAGAAAAAAAGAAAGAAGGAAGGAAAGAGAGGGAGAGAGAGAGAGAGGAGGGAGGGAAAGAAGATATTTCGGAAGTGTACAGCCATATAATCGAACTATAATCATTAAATAGTGATAAATTATCGTTGATGAAATTTCAAAAATTAAAAAGTCAGTTCAAAATAAGTGCCAGGATTATACTTAGATCATGCTATCATTTCTATTTAAGTCATATTGTCATTTTAGGATGACCAAATATCATGATGACTAATTCCTGTTATGTTATCATTTTAGGATGGCCAAATATCATGATGACTAATTCCTGTTATGTTATCATTTTAGGATAACCAAATTTCTGTTATGTTATCATTTTAGGATGACTAAATATCATAATGACAAATTCCTATCATTACAAATCAATGATTATTGTTCGATATTATAAAATTTAATTAAATGATTACTTTGTGCATTAAAACTATTTAAAAGGTGTAGAAGAAATTGATGAATGAGAAATAATAAACTTTCAAGTTATTGGATATTGAAAGAATGAATGAAATGAATTTGAATGATTGAAATAAATTTCAACCATTATCACATTTCATAATCCTATATGATTATCATTTCATATCATGACAATTTATAAACTCAATAACATTTCAATGAGCAATTCGTATCCTTTCGTCTTAAATTTTACAATTAACAAAACTTGGTGATATTATAGTTAGTTGTTGTAAACAAAATAAACAAGTTTTGATGATAACAGGTTATAATATTATCAAGTAATCAATTACAATTTACATTTAGCTTGCTGTTCGAATATCAAAATGTTCTATTTTATAGCAATATTTAGTGAAGTGGAAAATTTTGTTGAAGTGTAAAGATTTGCGGTAGCAAATAATAAAGATATAGAGAGGGTTAAAGTGATTGAAAAATGAATTTTTGTTATCTTTATATTATCTTTTTATCTTTATATTATTTTTTTTTTATATTATCTCTTTTTCTTTCTTTCATCTTTCTTATCTCTTTCTAAAGATGGATTAAAGAGAGAGAGAGAGAGAGAGAGAGAGGGAGAAAGAGAGAGAGGGAAATGTAATGATAATTGGAACCAGTTCAAAATATAGACAACATATATCAGTTAATGTTGATGTTCATCATTTACAAGTACATATTCATATGTTCCCATTTTGATGAAGGAAGAATTGAAAAAGGAAGAAGGAATGAATGAATGAATGAATGAATGAATGAAATGAATGGAATGAATAAAATGGATGGAATGAGAATTGAAATAAATGTTTTAAAACATTTTAATGTGAAATATGAATTCAGCAAATTTCCTGACAAGTTTCATTTCATTGACTTTCATTTTTTTTTATTTTTTAAATAACAATTGTTTTGAATATTTTACATCCTGAAAAGTATAACGGAAAAATGGAATAAGTTGGCTTGTAAATCAGGAAATGATTTTGTGCTAGGCTCATTTTATTGTGCTAGGCTCATTTTATTGAAACTGATACTAAAGAGAGGAAAAAAAAAAACTTATGCAATTTGAATTTGTAACCTTAACCATTTGACTTTTTTTAAATAGTTAATGATAAAAAATACCAATTTTTTCTTTTTTCTATTTTTTTTTCTGATAATACAACCTAGAATGTCGAAAAAAAATTTTTTGCTTTTCAGTTTTAATAATAGGTAGGATATAATAGGAGATTTAATGAGGAAAATTAATTAGTAGGTAAAATTTAATGAAATTATTTATATTACCATTTTAAAAGAATAGCCTGATGATATTATTCATACGTATTATTAATTAATAATTTCATTAATTTCATCAAAAATTTTTCATTTCATAATTTTAAAAAATTTTAAATTTTCAAATATTACGATGCAAATAAGAATTAATTATTCATTTAGATATATTTGAGATAATTTATAAAAATTTAATACATGACATCGATTTTCTTTTTTTTTTCTTTCTGTCCACAATTAATATAAATACTGGTTTTATTCATATCTCTCAAATTTATTCATTCTTTAAAAATATATTATTGTAAAGTGATGAGCAAAAAATGAAATATTAATTACCATTTAAAAAAAAAAAATGAAAAATATTCTTCTCTAATTGATTTTAGTTATTTTAGACAAATTTTAGAATCAAATTAAATTGAAAAATTAAATAATTCGTATTTTTTGTTAATTCTTTTCCAATTCATTTTTAATTAATTTTTAGACAAATTCAAATATGAAATATAATCAAAGCTAATTTTTCTTAAGCAACAAAATGTTTTTAAATTATATTTCAAATTGTTATCATCATTAAACAAATGACACTTTTGTGACATATTTTTATCAATTCATGAAAAGCTTTTAAACTTTATCAATAATCAAACTAAACTGAGAAAAAAGAATTCATTACATCTGGACAAACTTTTCTGTTTGAAAGTAGAACAATGGAAAGACTCGACCAAAAAAAAAAAAAAAAAGAAAAAAAATGAAAGAGTGTCAATCAAGATTAATTAAACCAGAAAATACCTTATATCGGTAGCAAAAATGTGCAAGATTGATCCCCCTACCATTGGTTAACAATTTATACGACGACAAAACGACCATGAATCATGACTGTATAGTTTTAGGGTTAACAGGTAAAATTCTTCATGTCACCTTCTTTCTACACCTACGCTTCTCTTCTATCTTCTAAAACTCTCGATCAATGATGGAATTTTCTTCATAACCCCCCCCCCCCTCTTTTGCCCTTCCTTACTGCATTCTCATCTTGACAACAACAATCAGTACCAAATTGATTTTGTGGTATTGCTGTATTAGTGTTGAAATAACTGACTGACTAACTGACTGACTGACTAACTGACTGATTGACTAAATGACTGATTGACTAAATGACTGACTCATTCATTGATTCACTAATTGTTGTCAATGAGCAAAAGATTTCATCAATTGATGAAATATCGAATGAATAATATATACCAATTACAGGATAATATAAACAATGACAGCATATTGAGAAATCACAAATTAAGGTTATCAGTGGTTGGTATGTGACCTTGGGGACCATCTTACTGTGACAATTTTTGGATAATCTAATGACAATCATAGTAATAAAGTACCGGTTGATTTGAATGATAATAAATTGTACTGATAGATAGGTAATTTAACAGTACATTAATATAACCTGTAATGATTAATTTATTCATTAACAAAGAATTAGTTAATCTTGTTGGAATACAAAAAAAAAAACTTGACAATCTAAAAATTTGTACGGTTTGATAAGCTTAAAAAAATACCAATATTCCTTAATTTTCAACACCGCACAGTTTTCCACAGTGTTAAAATTAACAATAAATTCCAACCTTAATTAAAGAAATAAAAAAAAAGAAACCTGGATAAACTTGGACAAGAAGATAATTTTAGGAATTATCAAAAAGAGCAAAAATATTTTGACCTATGACTTTCCCAGTTCAATCCTATTTCTTCCCCAAACTTTTGGAATAATCAAAGAGAGTAAAATCATAACTTATAGGTTTCCAGGTTTATCCTATTACTTCATCACTTATAGATATAATCCTATCTTATTATTAACTATAATTTCAACCAATAATCTTCAAAGAGTTTCAAATTTTAACAATGGATACCTTTGCTTGTTGAATACATCTATTTGTGACATGAAGTTGACACTTCATGTTCAAACTTTGAGGATAAGATAAATAAAAGGTAGGAAAACTTACCTGCAATGACAATCAAAAAAAAAAAAAAAAGAGTGATTTACCCGAAAAATTAGTTATATGAACAAATTATTGTTCTCTTATAGATACAATGTATGAATTTCTTTTCCCCGTTATTGTCGGGCAAACAAATGCGTTCATTCCCAGGTCATCGGGAATTGTGTAATCTATCGATAGATAATTTAGTTGATGGATATTTCGAGAAATAATTTATTCTCACATTACACAAAAAGTTAATTATATCTTCATTGTTTTTGTATTTGTTTCATTTGACGGATACATAAATGTTAACTTTTCCAACAACTTATAAGCATATCTTTTTGTAAAACAAATTAGAAACTCTAAATTAGCTT
This sequence comes from Loa loa, assembly GCF_000183805.2. NCBI lineage: Eukaryota > Metazoa > Nematoda > Chromadorea > Rhabditida > Onchocercidae > Loa > Loa loa. The sequence goes on along the minus strand of NW_018108324.1, from coordinate 74,149 downwards.
ATCATAAATAGCTTTAAGCAGGTCATTTGTAGGTCATATTGTCGCTTTTATTTTCCTCATTAGCTATACGAGAGGATTTCATCCTTCGTTTCCTGTTTACAGTATGCAACATACGGTCAGCAATGAAAAATACAATATGATAGTGAATGAGAACTGTAAAAACCGGAAATGATAAAGACATCAGAAAGAATCTTTTCAAGCCAAGGATACAAGTTTTAGTAACATCATACAGTAGCCGTTTAAGTGACCGTTTCTTTCTTACCGTTTGTTGGAGGCAGCGAAACTTGTTGTTGTTGTTTGTAGATTGACATGAAAATCAATAAAGTAATTTTATAGCTAATTTTAATTAAAATTGTAATTTTTCACTTTTCTTATGAAAAAATTAACAATTAGCATCAATAATTATGATTGATCTTAATTTATTTGTCATTTCCGCTATAAAAATGCAAGGAATTTGATTAAAGTGATGAATTCAGAAAATTTAGCCAAATTAAATTCTGTTAAGACTAATTCCATGAAGCTAATTAAGAAGAATTTTCACTACAAATATTTCAAACCGCATTTCATCTGTTCTTTCATT
>NW_018108324.1:71998-73193 GCF_000183805.2 Loa loa | reverse complement strand
ATTAGCCATTAGCTATCCTTTGTTTCCCGTTTACAGTATTTAACATACGGTCAGCAATGAAAAATACAATATGATAGTGAATGAGAACTGTAAAAACCGGAAATGATAAAGACATCAGAAAGAATCTTTTCAAGCCAAGGATACAAGTTTTAGTAACATCATACAGTAGCCGTTTGAGTGACCGTTTCTTTCTTACCGTTTGTTGGAGGCAGCGAAACTTGTTGTTGTTGTTTGTAGATTGACATGAAAATCAATAAAGTAATTTTATAGCTAATTTTAATTAAAATTGTAATTTTTCACTTTTCTTATGAAAAAATTAACAATTAGCATCAATAATTATGATTGATCTTAATTTATTTGTCATTTCCGCTATAAAAATGCAAGGAATTTGATTAAAGTGATGAATTCAGAAAATTTAGCCAAATTAAATTCTGTTAAGACTAATTCCATGAAGCTAATTAAGAAGAATTTTCACTACAAATATTTTCAAACCGCATTTCATCTGTTCTTTCATTGTCACAAAATATTTTTAAATATTTTCATTCGTTTATCAGCTTAGCAATCATTCCTCAATTTTATTCCATTAACAATGAAGCTACTCATTCTTACCATTTTCGGATGAAATTTTCGGTATGAAATTTTTGAGGATGCATACCGTAAAAAGGATATTCGTATTAGTTTGTAGTCTTGGCTTGTGACAAACTTTTGTATTAATATTCTCTTCTTATTTGTCGACCACATAATTTCAGTCAAAACAAATCATATATAGTTGAAATGCGCATTTTTTTAATGATTGTAATAATAACGATGGATTAATATATGAAAAATAGAAAAGAAGATTTTTAGTGAAAATTAGAAGATAGTATAATGATGAATTAGACATAGAAAAGAGCGCTCAAATGAGGCAGTCTTTTTTTTTATTTTTTTGTTGTGATTGGTTTTTGAAAGTGACACTCTAAAAGATATCAAAAGTTGTCTTAACCGGTCTTGCAATGCGAATGAGATAATATATTCTTTTTTTCATAAAACCTAACAACACATTTTTCCATTTAGCGCATTTGTCATACGTGTTCTTCCTTTTCTCTTTAAAAAAAATAATAAATTTAATATTATTATAATGGAGCTAATAATAATAATTTAATAATAATAATAATAATAATAATAATAATAATAATAATAATAATAATAATAATAA
>NW_018108324.1:66785-71413 GCF_000183805.2 Loa loa | reverse complement strand
AATAATAATAATAATAATAATAATAATAATAATAATAATAATAATAATAATAATAATAATAATAATAATAATAATAATAATAATAATAATAATAATAATAATAATAATAATAATAATAATAATAATAATAATAATAATAATAATAATAATGATAATAATAATAATAATAGTAATAATAATAATAACAATAATGATAATAATAATAATTGATTATCAGAATTATTTCCACATGTTTTGAGCAGAAGAGAGAAAAATGTAGCAATAGTTCAGTTGTTTAGTTTCGCCAGCATTGAGAAAGCATATCGGAATAGTTTTTTTTTTCCCCGACAAATTAATAGAAGTATGTAGCATAGGACATTCCCGCATAAGCTTAATATTTTCAAATTTTACATTAAGTATGCGACCTTAACAAGGTCATTTTAGAAATTTGAAAGAGAAAATTAGAACATATGACGAGAAATGTTTCTGATGTCATACATCTATTGATGAGTATTTGGAGAAATTCGTCAAAATTCACTTTTTTTAAAAAAAACAAACAAAAAATTTTCCGCAAAAGTAAAAAAGACCAAATCCGGTTGAATGGTATTTTAAACAAATGTTCATATTACTCTCCTGAGATGAAGTTATCTCTCCTGTCTGGTCCTCTTAATTGCATTGCCATTTTCCTACCAAAACTAAGTAAATTGTCCATATGAAAAGAAAGGGGAAGAAAAGTTGAAAAACACTTTACTTCTTTAAAAATTAAAAATTTTATTTTTAAATGAAATCAATCATTTCTCTTAATTGACTGTAAATGGAAGCACATTTAACAGTTGACAAGATGACAGTATTTGTTCGACAAAAATTTTAAACTTTAATAAATTTTCATGAATGTGAAAGTAAAAAAAAAACAATTCAAAAGATGCAAGTTCCATTTCATTCCATTTCATTTCATTTCATTTCATTTCATTCCATTTCATTTCACTAATAAAATTTTATTTAACAGCAAAAGTTTCATCAAATGATGCAAAAGTTGATAAGTTATGATTTTAAAAATTAAAAATATATCTTTAGGAATTAAATTAGAATGAAAATGTAATAATGAAATTAGGAAAAGACTAAATGAATAAAATTTTAAAACATCAAAATTTCCTTCTTCTTTTTTTTCTCTTACGCAATAGAATTTGATTAGAATGATATGGTGGTGGTTAAATCGATGTTTATCAAATATAAATATGTTGTAATGGTAAGAGCGGAATTCTGAAGTTAATGATAGAGGTTGACATACATCATTGATGATGACAACTTCGAGGTCATTACAATGATATTCCAACACAGGTAACTTGGTCATATTTGTGTTACTTTTCACATGACAACAACGAAGCCTAAAGGTCAACAACAACAGGTAAATTCCTATTTCTTTAGATTTTTGCACTAATTAATTGATCATAATAAACAATAATCAATTCAAAAGCTTTTTGAATTTCTTTTTTTTTTTTTGTAAAGAAAAAAGGTAACAGTTAAGAGAGGAGTAATGAAAGCATATATCATGAGAAGACGGAACAGGAATGTAAAAGAGATACGAAATGGATGAGAGGGTAATAGAAAAAGGGGGAAAAAAGGAGAAGAAAGAGGAATTGCATTCCGAAAGACGGGAATCTAAATGGTAAAGCGAATGCAGCTGCACGTAGGATGCAGTACCTGAACCATGGAATGCAAACTTGCAGGTAAATAGGTAGGTAGGTAGACAGGTAGGAATTTGATAGTGTCAACAACAAAATTGGAAACTATATGCTTGCATACCAATGATTGTATACATCTTTCCGACACTACCATTTAATTTTATGAATTTACAACCTTTCTAGAGAGTAATATACGATTGTAAGGTTATTCGGAAAGTTAAAGGTTTAGAGATAATTGCGCCAAATTTTATAGATTCATAAGCATCTTCATATACCACTAACTTCGGGAAATTAAAGGTTTAGGGACAATTGCGCCAAATTTTATAGATTCATAAGCATCTTCATATACCACTAACTTCGGAAAGTTAAAGGTTTAGAGATAATTGCGCCAAATTTTATAGATTCATAAGCATCTTCATATATCACTAACTTCGGGAAGTTGAAGGTTTAAGGATAATTGCGCCAAAATTCATAGATCCAGAAGCATCTTCATACATTACCAATTTCTGGTCTTTAATCCTTTTTTGCATTCATCCCTACATTTATAGTAAAATTCGGAATTTATCCTGTAATATTTAATAAAACATTACAGTAGTACTACTTCTGAGTAATCTGAAAACTGTAGCTCCTTAGTTTCGGAACAACCGGAAAACAATACTTTTCCTGGAAGAGTTAACAGAATGATTTTGCTGTGAAATGACAAACCGGAAAGAAAATGATTACAATAAAAAGTGATAAAAATATGAGAGTTATCATTCGATTCTAGCTCTAATCACTAAATAAAATGATTCATGAATCGGATTTATCATCAATGACTCATTCGTTCGAACATAAGATGAAAGTTGTGTAAGTAATAGCGAGAAAAAAAAAATTTAAAAATAAAATAAAAATGCTTAACTGTTTTTTTAAAGAATTGCTTTTAGTGACAAGAGAAATCGGAAAAAAAATTTTTTTTTTTTTTCAGAGAACAAATCACAAGAATTTAATCATCACAATTTTCCCAACAACAACAGAACAATACTGAACAGTGTGTTGGTCAAACAATTATTAAAATAATACTGGACATTATATATTGGTCAATATCATAAATCACTTTTGGATAATTAATTCCGATACAACATTCATATTATTTGCATAATTAATTGTCACAAAACTCATATCCATCTCATAACGATGATCATCAAATACTGAAATGAAAAAGATCAACAATATCAGATGATATTATTAACAATATTCTTTTATTTCTCTGGAAATACTAAAATCATTTTAAATTTTTGTTTTGTTCACTTTAGTTTAAATCAATCAAACTAATAAATGAAAATGATAAATGTTTAAACTTACAGTAGGATAATTCAACCTGATGAAATAGACATATGTCAGGTCAGGCTTATCCTTTAACAGAGCATACATTTTGTTAAACTGTTCACATCAACAAAAGAAAAAATGAAAATTGTTTCATTTCTTCCTTTCTTCTCAATTCTTTCATCATCTATCCGGAAATATTTTCTGTATATATACTTGAAATAATTCGGTATACAAATTTATGAGTTATTTCATAATTCATGATATCGTATGAAAACTTCCTTACGTATATAAGAAGTGAAAAATGAAAGGTACAGATGACAATGATCCTCTCTCATTTCAATAAATCATTGGTTAATTAAATGAATCAGAAGGATGGAAATGAAATTTTAAGTTTCCGATAATATTGATTTACAAGAAAGTTATTCATTATAATTTTCAATTTAAAGCTATAAAATATCAATTAATACTGTCACATAGTGTCGAAAGAAAAAGTTTGACAAGTGACTCATGTCATTATGGGACACTTTATTTGTTAACTAATTAGTTATGATCTTTTCGGTATTATTAATTTACATTTCAAATTCATATTTGATGTAATTTGGAAATACAAATTACATACCATTTAACATTTCATGAAATGAAAAATACGTGAAGAAATAAATGCGACACGTATATTTTATCCTTATAAGTATACTTTTATAATAAAGACGTATATATTCACGTACGTATATTTTACCTGGATATTTAAGGTGACACGAAGAATAATCTAATATTGAATATAGGAAAAGGTAATGAAAGACAAGTTGCAATGTTTTCGGATCGAGAACAAATGAAAAATTACACTTGAGTAGCGAAACAAGACCATCAATCTCTTCAATACCATTCCATTCCATATGCACAAACACACACATACACACACACACACATACACATACACATAGATATACATATGAGACAGACACACACACACACACACACACAAGACAGACACTCCCGACGGTACAGGGCCAGGAGAAAAAAAAAAAAAACGTAATTCCAGCTGGTACGAACATCGAACACCCGCCGAGAGCCACTTAAATCAACAAATAGAAATGAATGAATGCATTTAGTAAAATTAAAAAGAAGAGAAGAAATATGCGCTTGTTAGATTAATACATGCTTTTTATTATGCAAACAATGTAACGGTCAGTAGAGGTCAGTTGCATTAACTCGTTGACCAATCAAATTAACTTTATGAATATAATGTTGGAGTAATTAATACAGATACAATAACTGCTTGATCAGTTAAATTAACTGCATAAATAAGTCTGATTCAATCTTCTAACAATATATTTTCATTAAATTCTAAGGGATGACAGCTTGACAACTTGATAACTTGACAACAAAGGGATGACAATTTTCATTCCATATTATTTTCACTTTTTTTTTTCGATTACAACTTGATAATTTGTAAAAAAAAAAAAAAAAAAAAGAAAATAGCAAAGATATGTATGCATTTGTTAATTATATGTGACGTTTATGCACCATCGAATCTTTTACCATTTTTGACCTTTTCATTTCAATCTTTGCCAAATGCAAAATCTCTTTTATTATCATTCTTTCCTTTCCTTTTCCTTTTTTTTTTTTTTTTACTAAACTTAAATTGACTACAACAAAATTATA
>NW_018108324.1:60993-66475 GCF_000183805.2 Loa loa | reverse complement strand
CTTCTTCTTTCTTTCTTTCTTTCTTTTTTTTTTTACAAACTTAAATTGACTACAACAAAATTATAGAATTCAATTCATTTGATATTTTCATATGTTGAATGATTAGGAAATTTGCATTTAACTTATCATCATTTTAATTAGTGAAAATTTTCAGAGAATAAAAACAACATAGTGCTACTTTAACAGTTTGAATGATTGATGGTTTTAATTTCTCATCCTTATCATCTATCTTATCAGCTAGATATTTTATTGGAATCTATGCTTCAATTCAAAATGCAAATGCAGTAAGCCTTACAAATAGATCTGTATTTTTTTCCCTCTTCTTTCTTTCTCTCTCTCTCTCTCTCTCTCTATTTGACAATTGACCTTTGGATATGTTTGGAAAATGGTGATGAGAAAGAAATGAATGAATTCGTTCTTGTCAACTGATACTATTACTTCTTTTAGCAAAATAACATCTGTATTTGAAATTCTTTCTTTCCGTTCCTAAAATTTCAAAAAAGAAAGAAAACTTGAATTTTTTGCTTTCCGGTTCCTGAAATTTTAAAAAAGAAAGAAAAACAAAAGAAACAAAAAAACAATTTGAACACAATTGCAATAACCATCATAATGGAAATACATAAAATACTGCATCCAGTACTAGTTATGGCTGCTATCCTGGGGACAACATAATTAGCCAAGAATAAAGTACAACATCCTGGTCCCATTTGTAACAAAACTGTATGACACATGAAACAAACTCATGGTTCCTGTAACAGAGAAACAGAGAGAGATTTCAGATGATTTTATGCATCTGAAAATTGTAATGTCTAAATTGAACTGCAGCAGAGTGGATACTTTCAATGCACTTGTCATGCATGCAGTATGCAATATTGGATAGCAATACTTGCAAAAAAAAGAAAAAAGGAAAGAAAAAAAATCTACGCCAATAAATGAGGATCAATCAATTCGACACAAGAGTCTGCTTTCAGGTTTGACAACAGTTTGAGCATTCCTTCAATGTCCTTTTGGGGGAGATTTTTTTTTTTTGTCATCTCCCTTTCTCTCTCTTCTCTCCCTCTCTCTCCCTCTGCAGGTTTGAACATTCTTTTATTTCACTGTTCGTATGGAATTTTGAATAAATTAAAAAAATAATAAGTCCGAAAAAAAAAAAACATTACTAAATTACTTTTCAATGGTGATTGTTTTTGTTTCCATTGATTTCATTACAACTGATAACAGACCATAGATCAACATTCCAAAGAACATCTCAAAACTAATATTTTGTTCTTGAACAATCAGTACAGTCCTTATCACTATCAATTTCTTTGGTGTATTTTTTAAGCAATGCCACCAATTTTTTATCCAAACAAAAAAAAAAAGAAATGGAAAAAAGCGTCCCAAAATATCTTTTTCTCCTTCTCGAAGTTCGAGAAATATATGCTAAATTAGTGGCACTTATATTCGGTAATTAGCATCCCAGTAATTAAGTCGTTTTAAAATATCTTGGTAATTAAGTACTCCTTCAAGTTTTACATAATATTCCGCGGGATAGCCATTTTCATCATGACGTAACAGAGTGACTAGCATGGTGGTATATCGCGAATGAATGAGATTACGCTCGGGAAGTCGTAAAGCTCTTGGGAGGTTGGTGTTTTGTAGTAGTTAGTTTGGTAATGTTGATCGTTGAGATTGCACATGGCTGTACTTATTTATTGATTTGATTATGGATTTTATCGAAGTTTAGTAGTCGGAAAATAGGATTAATGTTGTTTTCCGTATCCATAAAGTTTGCAGGATGGAAGAAGATTCAGCGGAGCAACATAATGAAATAGAAATGATGGACGATGAGGACGAGAGGAAAAAAGCAAAAAATGCAAAGAAAAAGGTAATTAAATTTCCAACTTTTACATTGAAATTCAAATTAAGAAATGGAATTTTTACCAACAACTTACGGAAATTGTTTTGCTTAATAAGAAATATTGCCTTGTTTTCCTCAAAAGATTTACTTGAAAATTGGTTTCTATCGTATAAATGAATGGGTAATCCTGAAATTTGTTTGTTTGTTTGTTTCTGTTGGTTTATTAAAACAGTTAAAATTAAGGTTTACATTCCTGGCATAAGTCGACCATTGCGTGAGGATGAAGACTGGGATTTTGATCCTGAAGCATATCACTTATATCACAGTTTTGAAACAAGTAATATTTCTTAATTATGCTTAATTGGACTGATTTCACTTGGAGTTATAGTTATTATTTGATCAGTCCAAGATAACGCAATCGAATGTCAGGACCTGCATGAATACAGTTAGGGAATCGAAACATGGGCTGAATTAAAATGTTGCATATCAATTCATTTTCATAAAAAGAAATGTAAGTTGAAGCTAACAGATGGTCAGGTAAGCAGATGTTTTCCATGTTTGAATCTGTAAAGCTTTTTTTTTTAGGGTGGCCTTGCCTCAGCTTCGACACAATTGCTGATAATCTTGGTGATAATCGTACGGATTTTCCATTAAGCTGTTATTTGGTCGGCGGGACACAAGCTGAGAAAGCAACAAGCAACGAATTAATTGTTATGAAGCTGTCAAATTTGAACCCAATCGATGGTTCGGTTTTGTTTTAAAGTACAAAAAGTTGTTCACTGTAGATTTGCGTTAGCAGACGATATATACGTATCATTTTCCTGAGATTCATTCCGTGCGATATGCATTTGAAAATAATATAAATGCAGACTAATTTAAATGTCGTCATATTTTCTCTGCTGGGTGTCTTTGAACATTTTCCAGTTGAAAAGCACTATAATATGGGTTCTGCCTCAAATTTTGGTGCAGTCCAGTCATTTTCTGAAAAATTGTTGACTTAATAGTTAAAATGATAGTTCTTGTTTTGGTTCAGATGAAGGAGCATCTGATAGCGAAGAAGATCTTGAAGAAAATCCTCAAAACAAAGAACCAAAACTTCATGCTGTAGCTATCCCACATATTGGCATCGTCAATCGTGTAAAAGTACGCATAACTCAGATCTCAGAAGAATGGGAAGAATCATTTCTGAAATGAGATATATTAAAACATCATTTACTACACTCTGATGTCATTTCGTCACTTTATTAATCTCTCTTGTCTACATAAGCAGAAATGTCCGAGAAGATTTTATTCAAGTTACAGAATACAAATCTTGTACATTTACAATATCTTAGGTGACTACTCTTGGTGAAAGCAAAGTGTGTGCTACATTTAGTAGCCAAGGAAAAGTAACATTATGGAATCTCACTCAAGCAATGGAAGAAATATCCTGTGTGGAAGGACGCGACCGCATCATGAAACGCCCGAAAGAGCGGCCTTTATTCTCATTCACTGGTCATCAAAGTGAAGGATATGCTCTGTCATGGTCGCCGATTAAAATGGGTTTGTGTTTCTACGCATGCTCTTTTTTCTTTATTTAGATTCATATCATTTTTACTCTTTTTACTGTTGAATGTTTCTGATCATCCGCTTAAAAATGCAAATCCAAATTCTTGCTTTTCTTTTAAAAAAAACCTAATTTTACAAAAACTGGAAGAAAGATTTAGCGAGACTTTCTTTTAGGCAGGTGTAATTTTTATTTTGCTATCGTTCATTAATGTTTAGAGCAGCAGTGTTTTTTACGTAATTCCTGGGAAAAGCAACATACTGTAGGTAAAAAACTGCTGTTTATCTTTATTTACCAATAAATTTGTTCTTCAGTCTTTGAATTTTTAGGAAGGCTTGCATCAGGTGACCTCAGACATAAAATACATTTGTGGACGATGGCTGAAGGTGGTCGGTGGGTTGTTGATCAGAAACCTCTTACGGAACACATGGATTCCGTGGAAGATCTTTGTTGGTCACCAACAGAAGAAGCAATGCTTGCTTCTTGTTCAGCCGATCATAGCATCAAACTGTGGGATACGAGGTGTTTTGAATATTCCAAAAATACTCTGAAATTCGTTTTCAGGATTCATCTTTTTTATTAACTAGTAGCGAGATATTTCAATATCCTTCCTTCTCAGTATCTCAAACGCATGTTTCACTTTTGTTCTGGAACTTGTCAGAATGAATTTTCTAACGAAATTAATTATGATCTTTGATTATTCAGGTCTGCACTGCCGGATGCCTGTGTTTGCACTATAGAAAATGCTCACGAATCACATGCAAATGTTATATCATGGAACAAATTTGAACCGCTTATAGTAAGCGGGGGTGATGACACGACGTTGAATGTATGGTCACTTAAAACTATGCAGGTCGGTTGAAATGAATACTTCATTATTAATATACTTCCCGGCTTTCATAAAGAATGCTTGTTGCGTATATTTTTTGGTATATGTAAGACCAAATTATATGTGATTCGCTACAAATAGAAAGGTCCACTGATTAAAACCTGAATCAACCTTGTGATATAACATTGGGTATGCTTATTGCGCAGTGATTATCGGTTTATGTGGAATTTCTTACGCCATAGATCTGAAAAAGGGATTTGAATTGGTTCGACGAATATATTAAAAGGATTTCGTTAAGTTTAATATAGATTTATGCATGTATTTCGTGAAAAGCATGGTGATAAACAAATATGCTGAAGATCTGAAGAGGTAGTTGTGGCTGATTATGATTTCCAATTGTTATTCTTGCAGTCACTGTGTATTTCAGTACAAAGAACCTGTTGCTCGGTTCAAACAACACAAAGCACCTATCACCTCCGTAGAATGGTCCCCTCACGATACGACAACAATGATAGCATCTGGAGAAGATAATCAAGTAACGATCTGGGATTTAGCCCTTGAAGCCGATTCGAACGAAAATATTGTGGAAGTACCTCCGCAATTGTTGTTTGTCCATATGGGGCAGAAAGAAGTGAAAGAGGTGAAATTTTTATAACACGAATTCAGATGTAGAAATGTTTTCAAGAAATTCACCATCTCAAATATTTCATTCTCTTGGAAGGTATTTTCCAGTATCATGCAATATATTTGGGAAAAGAAGCAAAAAAGGTAGTCCGCAACCATATTTGACACGAAAGAGAACCAGAAATAAATTAGAAAGTTTTTTTCCGAAAAACCAGACTGGAAACCCCCGACATCCGCATCTTTCAATGCAGTTTTTACTGCTCCATTTTATTGGTAACTAATAAAATCCCGATTCAGGTGCACTGGCATAATCAGATTCCGGGTTTTGTGGCCACAACGGCATTATCTGGCTTCAACGTGTTCAAACCGATAAATTTATGACTTACCCTTTGGATACGGTCATCTTACATAGTGTTATTTGTACTTTTTTTTATTGGTTCGATTCTCTTCGTAATATGTAAAGATTCAGTGATTATCCAGTAGTTTCAAAAAGACTTATGGATGGATTGAATCAATTCCAATTTTGTTATGAATAGTCTTGGTTAAATAAGGTTTGCTGGTGTATTAGATGGAATGTTTGGATGATATTAACTTCCTTTTAATGTCCCGCTTTTCTGAGCGAAAAAAATGGAACGTTGTTTAG
>NW_018108324.1:43308-60885 GCF_000183805.2 Loa loa | reverse complement strand
GACATCCGCATCTTTCAATGCAGTTTTTACTGCTCCATTTTATTGGTAACTAATAAAATCCCGATTCAGGTGCACTGGCATAATCAGATCCCGGGTTTTGTGGCCACAACGGCATTATCTGGCTTCAACGTGTTCAAACCGATAAATTTATGACTTACCCTTTGGATACGGTCATCTTACATATTGTTATTTGTACTTTTTTTTTATTGGTTCGATTCTCTTCGTAATATGTAAAGATTCAGTGATTATCCAGTAGTTTCAAAAAGACTTATGGATGGATTGAATCAATTCCAATTTTGTTATGAATAATCTTGGTTAAATAAGGTTTTCTTATGTCATAACACCTTATTTGCTGGTATATTAGATGGAATGTTTGGATGATATTAACTTCCTTTTAATGTCCCGCTTTTCTGAGCGAAAAAAATGGAACGTTGTTTAATTCCTCTTCCCAAAAAAAGTTTGTTAAATGATGTACCCAATCACGTGTTGTGCCCAACTACAATTTCAGCAACTGTGATGCGTGAAAGGAAGTATTCTTTATTACATTTGAAATCATCACAGATACATATCCCGTCTCTCCACTCCCTATTCAAATTATTCACTAATGCATTCATGTACTCGACTTCGTGTCATTTGATGATCAGATGCCGACCTCGCCTTCCTGTACGTTAATTCCCAAATAATTTACCAGTTCGTACTTATTCTTTCAGCACTTTTCTCCACTGCATAGTACTTCGTATAAAGTAAATTCATCCAGTCTGGATTCAGTACTGACCACTCTTCTTTTACACGTTCTAGTTCTTTTTCCATTTCTGAATTATCATCCGAACATGATAGTTCGATTGCATCTAAGATCTTTTTTCTTTCTTCAGTGGAGGCACCACGGATTTGACCGCCGCCATTAATACATCCTGATGGACAAGCCATGATTTCAACGTAATCATAATCACATTTTGAACGCTTCAATTTTTGTACATGAATCTGGATGTTACGAAATCCATAACATTTTGCCACAGATAGCATCTTCGTTTCACCATCTACTGCTTCAATAATTTCCCAATTTTTGTCCCTATAAAACGTAACTTAGTTTGTCGTTATTCCTCAATCTTTGTCTTCAGAAATCAACTTACATCTTAGATTCTCTCTTCTGCTCATGCATCTATCTTGTCTTATAGCAACAAAATAAAAAACCAGGATCGGAAAGTAGCGAGGCTTAAAAAAGTAAAGATCGTCAAAAAATTCCAACGAAATTTCAAACCTACTTTATGGTTCTCTTCAATTCCAATGGCTTTTCTGATTCTGCAACAAATCTCTTCACAATGTATTCAGCGTACCCACCCGAAGAGCCTCCCTCCGAACTTATTACCTTCCCATTCTCCAATGCATTTAGCCAACCCACTTTTTCAGACGCAAAAAAACTCTCTGTTGCGTTATATTCATCCAAAATTCCATCCACTTCCCCTGAAACGTCGATGAGAACTAATACGGAAAATTAATCAGATGTAAGGAAGCCATAGGAGAAGCAAAGATCAAATCCGAACCCAATATTTGAAAATCCGTTAACCTGTACTTAGAACGCAGTCAACTTCACGGCAGTCGGAGTAATTTCCGGAGTGCGAGCGCGCAGCTTCAAGTTTCTTGTCAAAACATGGCATAACAGAGGCATGAAATATCTTTTCCGGCTTCACGTCAAACTTCCTGGAAGTTAGAACTTATGCGGAACAGAGAGCATTTCTCACTTAATAGTTTTCAAAACCTACAGCTTAATCTTGATGAATAAATTTTCTTGAAAAAAGGTTCAAACAAAGTTAAAAACTGTTCGAAATAGATCGTTAACCTGCACTGAAAACACAGTCAATTTCACGACAATAAAAGTGGTTCCCAAATGTGCAACTTCCTTCCCAAAACTATGTACGACGGATGCATGAAACAGAGAAAATAAAGATATCGAATGCTTTTAAAAACATACCTTGCTAGATAGTCTTTCACAAGTGCGCCCATCATGGCTTGCGGTGATCGCACACGACTAATATGAGGGATAAGTAATGTTCCATGAGTTTTCTCCGCGTAGCACACTAGAAAATTAATGGTTAACAATTATGCCACAAAGATAGAGAAGAAAAAAATGCTGCGTTTGAGCAAAAAACAGAAAAGGAGTAATATCAAATCCCTTAAGATCGATTTTCAAATCAGCCTGTCGTAATGAATGAAACAATAGAACCAGATAAAACTGCTTATTTTGCAGCAGTAAATGATAAGATTAAAAGTCATAACTTACCGAAACCTGGACAAACACCCGTAAAAATTGGTCGCTGCAAATGCGCTTCCTTAAATTCATCATAAGAAAGTGACAACGTTAACAGCCTTCCAAAGCTCGAATCAAGGACATATTTCATTCCCATATTCTTAAAAATTCCGGCAATCAGTCTTGCTGCTTCTGACGTCTGACAACCACGTTTATAAGCAATGGATGCTATTGATTGCGGCGAAACGGTCATTACGCTCAATTGTGCGCTTGCCAAACCCTCCAAGAATTTCGGTTTCGATTGTTCCTAAAGATAACATAATAAAAGTTCATTAGAACATTCCAGAATACAATACGTAAGAATTAACTACTTATGCTAATCCAAAATAGTCTGCGCAGGGACGAAAAAATTTTTTACTTATTTGCGCTGTGCTTCCAACGTTTAGTAGTACTTTAAATTATATCGTCAATAGGGAAACACTACTGGTATACATGAGATTCTTCCTTGGCAAATCAATCTATTTGCTACAATGTAATTTGTGCAAAATGGTATTATGCAAATTTTGTATGAGATATGGAAAATAGCGCAAGAGAAAAGGAAAAAATGGTATATTAATCAATGTAGAGAAATCATTAAGATTTCAAGGGATCATTAACCTTAACAAGTATCGTTTCCGCACTTGTAATACAACCACTACATGCCAAGCAGTCATTTAATGTAACCACTACTTTATTTACTGCATCACCATTAACCTTCTTAGATCGACTTCTAGCTTGGATTCGAACTTTCATATCTGATTGTTTCGACTGAAGTGGTAAGATGCATGCCTAAAATGATATACTAATTTCCAGAAATTTTTTAACCAATTCTCGAAAAATCTAACATTTTATAATAACCCATCTTCTGAAAATTAAATAAAAGTTTAAATAAAGATCGAGCAAACCTGTGAAGGAGTAATAAAATCGCTGACGTTTGAAATTTTAACAATTCCACTGAAACCAGAATCATCCTCATCCATTCCTGAAAAGTATCCGGCAATGAACAAATCCTTCAACTACTTTCACTCAGCAAATGCAGCTCCAAATAAGCATAGAACCGTTAAACAGGGAATACTTGACGAAATACTATCTCTAACAGAAAGTATCAACATCCCTTAACAACCGCGTTATATAAGTTATGCTATTTAATTTTTCCAATCTTTTAGTGCTAAGTTCGTAACCTTATCTGCAACTGTGGTAAGAAGAAACGTAAGCCATAATCCGTAAGGTGTTAAATTTGGTATAATACTATTTGCAACATGGAAAAAAATCACGAAAAAATCAGGTAGTTCCAAATTATCAACGCAAACTAAACTAGTTTTCACAAGAGATGTGACATTTTGAAAATTTATCAGATTATCACTTCACCATTTCGAACTGACTTATTGACTGAAAAATCACAAACATCGTCATGATCAGAAATTGTTATACATATCACGTGAATAATATATTACGACAAAGCCAAGTTAATTAAATAAATCCCATTATGTTGCGAATATTTCTTTGACTGTTTCGTCTAACACCCTGAAAAAGACATCTTTAAAACAGAATTAAAACATATACATAAAAGTCCCATATACACGAAAATTTCAACATATACATGAAAAATTTTTCGTGGAATTCACCAAAGAACAATTTCGAATTGAAGATTCAGATTCAGAATTGAAGCTTACTTTGATTTAATGAGTTGCCCAGGAACATAAAAAGGATTTGAGAGTGAATTGCAATAAGCACTGTGAAGTCTTTTGAACATCTGAAGATATGATTACAGAAAAGAAATTTGATGACTTTCACTAACGATGGTAACTGCATTTAGCGCTTTAACTGTCATTTGCTAAATAATGATGTATTTTGCAAGTACTAAGTCGTACATCTCAGTAAGAGTAGAACTCTAATTCTAATTCCAATTCTAGAAAAGAATTTGTCTTGGCAAGTTTTGGAATTAAAATTTCTGCTCACCTTTATTTTGATCGTGTTTCATAATATTCAACTAATAACTTACGGAACGAATATCTTGATCCTTCAGTGAAATATCACCTACTTCTGTTACAATAATCATTTTCACATTGGTGCTTGTCACATAACCAAATGACTAAAATCAAACAGACATAAATATGAAATAAGACTAGGAAAAAAAATCAAATTCTAACTACAATTCTGATTATCACTATAGTTGCACGAATTTCTACAAAATATTACTTTTACTGTTCGATTCTAATGACGATCAAAATGTCAGTGGTATTTAGTTAAAATAAATGTCATTAGTGTAAAGCGATATCTTTTTGATGCATTCAAGCACTACAAAAATTTGATCAATATGCAATATTTGAATCATTAAATTAAATTTCCGCTTTTCAAAACTGAAAATAAACCTTGAAATTCTGATCTGATATAAGTGGCCCCAAATACAATTCCAGAGTCTTATTTGCACCGAATACTTTTTCATCAACAATATCCAATGAACAATAAATAAACATCTGTATATCGAATTCCCTTGATGATTCTTTCTCGCTAACATTCAGATATAAAGGTGAACTCTAAATAAAGATAATTTCAATTATGTAATGATAAATTGAAAGAGGAGAAGGAGTGAAGGGGACATTTTAATTTCAAAATTACTATATCACTGATAGACTGTTCAGTTCCCTGATGCTCTTCGTTTAACTGCTTGACCCATTTATATTTGAAACTTATTTTAACTGAGGATGTTAACTGTTGAGCTGTAAATTTTGCACAAGGTACTACTAAAGTATAATATCACACATTACTTAATACTTATGAATTTCTTGTTCGGTAACATCAAGGACCATCAGATGCATACCGTAGAAGTTGAAAAGTTTATCAGTAAGAAGAAATGAGAGGAGAAGAAGGAGAAATGAAGACAAACTTCTTTGGTGATGATAGCAACACTGATAACCATTCCTATCCGCTCTTGACACGGGTAACCCTTGTCCCGATCGGGTTACCTGTAACTCGTTTTAGATATTTTATTCATTTTAAACAACCTATCATAGATTCCATAATATCCCATTTGATCACCAATGCTCACAATTCCCTAAACTACTCTACCGAAGCCTCCAGCCGTAATCACGAGGATTCAATTCATCTGTTGCATGCAACGGGAAGCTAATTTGCATTATTATCAGGAATTCAAAACGGATCTTTACTGTATCCGGAAGGATTCAAACATCCTCCAGACTCGAGGGAGTTCGATTTTTCCGGATGTTGGTTGGAATTGAGATATTTTTGGTTGTGTTGATAATGAAGGTTGTGATTCCTTGGTGGTGTCGAAAAGAATTGCAATATATCCTATTGTATTAGTAGAGAGAACAGCGGTATTTCTGTAACATTTTAATAAGGGTTGCTGATATTAAAGTATTTCTCTTTAGATATACATATGTTAAATTTACTTGACGATATAAGAGGATAATATCGGGTATGATGACTAGCCTTGTCGGATTTCTGTAGGAAATACTTCTTACCGCATTTAAAACTTCGTTTATGCAATTCCGACGATTATTGAGATGTTGCTGTTTATTTACCTTCTTTGTATAATTTTTTTGAAATTATTCCTCAGCCTATTTTAGGAAGATATTTTTTGTGAAGATAGCAGAAGTTGTGTGACATGGCGAAACATCATCCAGACCTGATTTTTTGTCGTAAGCAACCAGGTGTTGCCATCGGTCGACTTTGCGAAAAATGTATTTTTTTCCTTTCATTTTCATCTTTCCTCTCTTAAATATTTTTTAGGAATATTAAGTTTAGCTTGATATAGCCTAGCGGTTTAAACCTAACCAGCAAATGTTTGAAATGAATCAACCATTGATCAAAAAAAAACGATTCAACCATTTCCTGGTGATATCATTTTTCCTGTGGTGACACTTTCTGTATCGCCATGCTCGACACGAAAAGAGTACTCTTGACAGGAATTTGTTTTAGTCGTACGACGTTGAATTACTCGATAAGCCTGGTAGTATTTAGATTTTGGTTGACATAACAGATCTTATAGTTATTTAAGCATTAATCGATCTTGAACGTGTAGCATTTATTCAAGCATTAATCGACGTAATGAGCAAACGAATTAATCGGGCATTTTATATATTATTAGGGGTAGTTCAAATCACTCCATCAAGTGGGTTTGACAACTTATAGCGAAAATTCATTTCAATCCTGTTGCAGGTGATGGCCGCTGTGTTATATGTGACTCATATGTTCGGCCATGTACGTTAGTGAGGATTTGTGATGAATGCAATTATGGGTCATATCAGGTGAGAGCAAACAAAAGCGCTTGAAATTGTTATGTTTAGTATTCCAAATGTCCAGAAATCTAATTAGTTGTTTGTCGATTATTTTTTGTAGACTACAATGAGAATTCCATTCTGCTGCTTTTCTCGTTTTTCTCAGTAGATTTGGTATCTATCCAAGTTCCCCAACCCCACTGTTTCCCTAACCCCACTGTTTTCGAAGTATATCTTTTCCAAATAAGAAAATGAATAGCAACAAATTTGCTGTCCTCATTTTTTCCAATAATCAGCAATTTTTCACTTATTTTAATAATAAAACCATTTAACGCTGAGTTTGAGATCAAACTAGTAGATTTAGTACTTACTATTGCTGTTCTTTGAAATTTTTGAAATGTCGTTTTTTGCAATGATATTTTCTAGAAATTTGAAATTATTTCATATAACTTTAAGGACTTGATTAATTACGTACTTTTAGGGACGATGCGTCATTTGTGGAGGCTCGGGAGTAAGTGATGCTTATTACTGCAAAGAATGTACGATTATGGAAAAAGATCGAGATGGTTGTCCAAAAATCGTCAACTTAGGAAGTGCCAAAACGGATCTTTTCTACGAGAGGAAAAAATACGGTTTTAAAAAAAATGGATAGCATCAGCTTATCTTTGTCTTATTTGCATAACGGTTGCTGTATACAACGCTTATATGCGTGTATTATTTTTTTGATTTAATTAATCATGTAACATGTTGCTTAAAGCGATTTATTTAAAGTTACTGATATTCTCTTCATCCAGTTTGGATTTACTTCTGCATGAATCTGTTGTTCACGGTATTTCAGTTCCTTTGATTTAGTCTTCATTGTTAATTACTTTATGCATCTTTATAAACTTGCATTACAAGTATGTCTCGACATCACCTCTCAGCTCCAGTTGGCAATCATCATTGTGTGCGTCGTTTATTAAGGAAGATGTGAAAACTTCTTTATTTAGAGGCAAAATTTTCATATATTTACATTAAATAAAAGAATTCATAGGCATTTAGGCATTCTCTTGATTGTTTTGTATCATAACATTAATTATTATTTGCATTCTCATGCCTAAGAATAAAGCTCGATTTTTCATACTTGCTTTCGTGACATATATTGACACTATGCTTCGTTATGCAGCGTCCATTGTTTTATTTGCTTTCATTAATTTTCTCATTGATTCCTGTAATCAAAATTCAGATGCTGTATGAGATTCGTCATATCCATAGAATGCCTTTTCTAGAATTACCCACTAACTGTAAAAGGACAAGTCATGTTATTACTGCTGTAATCGGAAGTTATTTCCTTTTGGCAGGTTTTTCTCAGGTTAAAATGATTGTTGCAGTGTTAGCGTACTATTACTCTCTGTACAGTCTCTAGACTATGACAGTACACGAAGTGGAAACAAAATCTGAGACTCTAGAAGTGGTGAATTTAACCCATCCTATTATTTTGTTGATTTTAAATTGCAAAGTAATCGAATGGTTGGCTTTTTGACAACTACATTATTTTATTGGTTTGACTACAACTGGATTATTTGTAGCATGAATTGATAAATATGTTTGGTAACTTCATAATGAAATTTTAATAAAAGTTGAGATGTTTCCTCATAGGCGTACTGGTCTTTTTATTATCGTACTAATCTGAAAAACGTGTTGTTTAAAAAACATAATTTCCAGTATCAGACATCAAATGCATAATGGAATTCAGCGGATCTGATTTTAATCCAGTTCTGGATGATTTCATGCGAGAATTTGACTGCGACCGTATGCTTCCATTTTTTTTGACAAAAAGAAAAAAAGCTTCATGAATTGGGATTTTCCTGCAGTAGTTTTTGTTATTTTTAAGCTTTTCTCAGGCAATACTAACATTTGATAATAAGTAATACATTCTTACATGTTAACCTCATTGTATATTTCTATGTGTTTTACTATTCTTAATGCAGGAATCGGATACTTTTTTGTCCCAACTTCAGCAATGAGTTGAAAATCCTTAAAGTAGAGCTGGATTGTCTAAAATTCTTGTCAAGTACTATGTGCACAACTGATTATGGTGTACATTATAAAATCAAGTTCCCATTAGGAAAATAGTGTTGAAGATTTATAATATTTCTTTTAATTCGCTTAATTTTAGCTTCTGATCGTGAAAATCTGTCATGGTTACTGGAAGATTGTACAGCTTTTAAAATTGATGCAAGGAACGCAATTGAACGAATACGTCAAAAATGTATGATCGTTTTAATTATACATTGGACTACCCAGGGATTCAATTATTAGGATATTCGATTTCAATTTTTCTTAGTTTTGTGATTAGTCAAAGTCATAGCTTATTCACAGCGATCTCTGAATATACATGTATAAATTTTTTTTTGCCAGGTTTACCTTTACTAACTGGTACTTTGCAGATGTTAAACGAAGTGAAAAAAGAGGTGCTCAATTTGCGGACATAGTCTGTCGATTACAGAAACGACCAGATTTGATTTATGCAGATGAACTGGTTCTATTTCTCATAGCATATGCTTCAGAACACCAAGTATGTCAGCAGCAAAGTATGCAGAATATGCAAATATAGCTTTTTATTTCTATAAGTCTTAACTTTTGCTCAGTGCTTCTATAAGTTCTACTCTTCCAATATTTAAACATTTTATTTTGGTACTATATCACTTTTTTATTGCTTTTAAAGGTACTTTCGTCGACTAAGAAAATCTGCTAATATTGAATGTATGATTTGAGTTTTAAAGTTGTAATTCTCTCACAACCATTTTTTCTAGTCCGTTAATCGTCTTTTTGTCTTTCAATACTCTTAGTTGTAAAAAGAACTAAATGTTCCCCAATTTCTGGTAGCTCTATAGTTTTTTCGGATTTTTAGAAGCATTTTTGTTTTCTTTGATCTGTTTATCATTTTATGTAGCAATCTTTTTTGTTCATGCAAATTTCACTGTTTGTTTAGACGGTCGATAACAAGAGCCTGTATAACCGCATCCAGTTTCAAGCTGCTTGTTTAGCCTGTCATTTCCTAGCTTAATTCTTCTACAGTGTTCCACTAAACTTTCTTTTCTTCACATTACTTCTCTGTTTATTGAACAAATATTTTCTTTGCATTCAAAAAAATGGAAAAATTAGCAATAATATGCTTCATACTTGAGAAAAATAAGAAAAAATGAATAATAAAAGATTGGAGTTATGATAAACTGTAGAATTTAAGTTAATGTTTACCGACTAATTTTGCTGAATTTTTTGGAAAAGGGAAATCTCAAAGCTAATAAAATGTTAGAAATTTACTTAGGAATAATTTTGTTGTTATTATTAGCTTAATGCAACTCTTTTTTTTCAGTATGCTAGGAAGATTGAGCGAAATGCAAAGCTGGTAGAAGCAAATGCGAACACTAGTAGTAGTTTGGTAACACCGACACCCCGACAACGTACTACCAGATTTACTTTAAGTCATTCGGCGACACCAAGTTCAGGGAGTAGCAGACAAAGCCTTTTTTCGTACGCTTTTAAAGAGCTTCAAATATTGAAATCTTGAGCCATAACTTATGATTTGTTGTGATGGCTTAATTTCGGTTAGGCACTTTTTTTTTCAGTGACTGATGTTTTTTTCGTAGTAAAAATAATTTTGGATTCATGATGAAAATAATTTAAGCTTCACTTCATATTTTTCTGTGCTATGATATCCGTATTAGTGAGTGAATCTTTTAGTTCATCTCAAACAGAATTAATTAGAACGAAAATTAAAGAAGTTGAACTCTGTTGGTCAATCTATTGGCAATTAGTCCTGCTAATTTTTGTCTAAAGGATCTTTCTAGATCAAAACATGTACAACTTTCAAATCCGCAGGCTTATGGACTTACCGGACGAGCAGCACATCTTTCAGGTCAATCTTTTTTGCGTTAATTATCATTTTAAAGTTTGCTGTATAATTATTGCTAGTTTGATTGGCTTTTAATAAAAGACGATGAATTTGGGACCGCTATAAGGCATGACATAATTTTTGTAAGGTAAAACTGTTTCAAATGGTTAATTTTGTTTAACTTCTTTAATCTCTTATTCTTGCCGAATCTTCAGGAAATCGAATCTTTGGATCTATTTTCTTACAAGTAATGAAATAGGAAATATAAAAACTTGCTTTTTAAAGTTATATCCGATGGAATTTCAGTTTAAATCTAAGTATATATCTGAAAGGTTGCAAAAGAGCAAGTTTAATTAGGAAAACTTGCAGTTTTATGCGAAGAGGAACTGACAAGGCATGTACTGATGGCTTTGCAAGGTATCGAAGGTACTTATATTATATGTCGCGGTGACAAGCATGCTGACTTACAATTAGGTGACATGCTTGCAGTTGATGACACCTTACGCCTTCAGTTATTACGATTACTACCCATCGCAAACGCTTATTTGCAGTTGCGATATGAATCGCAAAAGCCGTCCTCGGATCGCCTTGTTCGGGTTTGTTTTACTTATCTCTGCTTTTTGCTTTACCGATAAGTCAGAATGAGCCTTTGGATATACAATGCTATATGGATTGTAGGATGTGAACACATTTTCACTTTGCTTTGCTGTGGTTTTTTTATCAAATTTTCTACAGCCAGATCCTTTTTTGGATCTGACTATAAGACTGGATTTTTCCGAATGGAATTTCAGATCCGTTATTAGTTTTAATTCGTAGACCTTACTGGATGACTCATTATATGATATTTAAAACACCCATCTCATGAAATGAAATCAAAAATCCAGACCTGAAACAAAATGAATGATAAAAAAGAACAAATTCACGTATGGATCGCATTATTTCAGGCTTTATCCACAGGTTTATCTGAAGTATTATCCAGCTACATGTGCCTCATATCCATGTTATATACGAAGGTATGTAGCCGTTTTATTTGGGAAATACGGATCGGTTTCGTTCACTTATAAAATTTCAAGTTTCTTTCTACCACATCTCTTATTGCAATTCAGAACATTTCAGGGACTGAAACATTTTTTTTTTCTCCATCTATATGAGTGAATAGCCCATGAAGTTGTTTCAGTACATGTCCAGTCCAGGATCATTCACTTGTTTGGATATTTTGGTTGCACTGTCCAACTGGGAAATCTTATTACCACTTCTTTCGAAACTCGTTTGCACTTTTGAAGGGCGCAAAGGGATGCATATTTTCAACATGCTTTGCTCATTTTATTGGTAACTCGGAATTTGATTAGTTTTCAATATGACGATGAAACATGTGTATGCTCTTATTGTAACACTATGGAGATTAAGAAGAAAATGAAGATTTAGTGCAAGTAGATATATTTTCATTACAGTCTAAAAATTTATTGCTTAAGGAGCACCGCTAATCAATTTATACAGCAATTTCTGCATGTATTGCTGCGCCCTATGATGTACATTTTTCATGAATGCCTTCATAGTTGGCTTGTCTATGGACGACTGATAGATCCTGGTTTCCCGGTATATTTTGCTTTTGTATTTTTATGATTGGTTTCTCATTGAATTCGAGTTTACAGCTACGAAATCAGCTAATCATTCGTTATATTTTCATCTGTTTCATTAAAAACGAGACAGATTTCATATAGTGAACTTCAGGAATAACAGCGATCAGCGCAGCTGACGATAAAATCAATTAAGAATAATTTTACATAAAATTTAGCAGGAGCATTTTTAGTGGATGATCGAATTACAAAGCAAATGGACGGCGGAAAAAAATTGGTCAAATGAGTATAGAATAGTGGATGATGCAGTTCCAATAATTTTCCGACAATTCAAGGGAATTAAAGAAAAGGTACGTCAAAAAGAATTGTTTTTTGGAAGTTTTCTTGTCAGTCTTATAGCTGGAGTTGGAGCTTGAGCATAATTTAATATCGATTAGGAAGAAATTCTATTGCACTAGTTTTCCACTTGGGTTTTTTTTTTCAGTTTTAAAAGTCACCTCATTCTGAAAAAATTTATTAGCTTTTTGTTTAGTTTGTCTGTTTAGATTTTTGTTGTTGGAAAGACTGTAGCTCTACTGGAATTAATGGGCATGGAAGATGACGATCTGCACGAGAGACAGCGCATATTTTCTTCAGTTGATCCATTAAAATGCTATTTATGTGTCTCAGCAGGCCATCGCCTTTGGTATGCTGTTAAAAAGTATGTTATTTTTTGGTGGTATCAGTTATTATTTCTTATTTGTAGAAAAATTCATTTAGTTTTTTAAATTCCTTTGAGAATTCTGCCAGACGTGATTCTTCGTTCTTTCCCAATATGTCAACATCACCCTGAATTTTCACTAATGTTCAGCGAATTTTGTGTGCATCCATTTAAAAGTATAACCTTTATGCCCATATATTGGTGGTCGAGCGACTTTATTTGTTGTGTACAATTATCACATTAGTTTTAAAATAATTTAGAACAGTTCATGAGATCTACGTCTTCAGAGCGTGTCTTTTAATTTGTCTAATAATAATTCTTGCTAAGACTTTCCAAGTTTTAGATTAATTCATCGAATGAGTGGCAAAGTTTCACAGAATATCGTTCAAAAGTATAACTTTCATGCCCATATATTGGCGATTGAGCGACATTATTTGTTGAACGACGAATACTTTGCACTAACCTTTTACGAAAAATTGAAGTTAGTATAAATTCTTTGATCATCTCTTCAGTGCAGTCAATAGAATCTATTACCGCTTGATAAACAGTGCATTGCGCTGTGTTGTACATCCTTGAATACCGGAGAATTTTTTCTCAAACATACTAGTGACTTTGGCATTGAGTGGAGCAATCAAAATTGTGAAAATGGCAGTAATTGAATTCGAATGAAACAATGATTCAAATAATTTTAGAATAATTTCAAGGGGATCATTTTACATCATCACTGGCATAGCATTACTGTGCCATCTGCATACTGTTGTTACTAATCTGTTTAATTATATCACATTTTTGATAAAGATTAGTGTATATCAGCCTAAAAATTTAGCTTTCGAGCCGGTTCGATTAGTTGTAGGAAAGAAACAGGCAGTGACAATGATATGCTGAAACTGGATTCGCAGCAAGTTTCTCAGGCATTCAGTGCAGCTATTCAACAATGTAAGAGTTGGCCAAAAGATATTTTAAAGCAAGCAAAGATCGATGCAACTTGTGGTTTGATGGAGGAATTTAATGAAACAGGTGGCTCCTCTCATCTTGTTGCAAGTCCTCGGGATCAAAGTGGTTATGCAACCATTCGTTTAAATTATGAATCCAAAATCCCCATCTCAATTGTTCTGAACAAAAGGTTTGTTCATTTTAGTTATTTGTTTGCACATTTTTATGTTTTTGTAAATTTATGTGTATGCATTTATGAATATTAATTGGTGTATGCGGTAGTAGTATACATATGTTTCATCAGTTGCTAAATAAGCTTTATAATAAAAGTTTGAATCACAAATGATAGAAGCCAAGTTTAGCCTGGAGGTCTGCATGATCCTGTTTGTAATTTTATTGAGAACTGAACTTGAAAATTTTATGAATTACACGGACCTGCGGCTTGGGTCAGGATGATTAAGATTAAGTCAGTTTACAACGTCTGCTTGTTTGGTTTGCCGGTTTTTTTGAGTTAAGAATAAATTTTTGTCTATATTTCGAAACATGTTTGTAAGTACATTCAATTTTTTCTTTTTTTTGATAGAATTGATAACTTTTTTAGTGCAATGGGACGTTACGAGAATGCATTTGAATTTATATGGCTTCTTATTTCAACTGATTTTCAACTTACTGCCACTTTGCAGGATCACCACTGTTTCATGAAAAATGAACCATTGTCTGGTTTGTTTTAGTTGTTGTGATTTCTCCGAAAATTAGCATTCAGTTTCTCTGCTGGAATTATTCACTTAGTGCTCTCATGTTCGAGAACATTATTTGCATTTATTTACATTCAGATTTATGATTTACAAAGGTAGCGGTAATGAGAGCTTTTCTTTGATAGGTCTTGTTATCCACTAGATGTTTACTTTTTAATGATTAGCTTTATTATCTGTCTCACTAGTTTATTCGTTGTTGAATAGCTGTTCAGAAATGGATGTATTCAGTTAACTGTTTCAGATGCAACACTTATAGTGAATATATTCACAGTATCTTTTGCTCGAATGTCTCAAATTCTGAGCACTTTGCGTTCTTACGTCTCACATAGTGTAAGTTTTCCGTTTTTCCGACTTGTTAAAGTCTTTATTTTTTTCAAACCACTAATCAAAGCAAAACATCAGGTCAAAGCAAATATGATAAATAATTTGCATGTTATACTAAATAATTATTTGCATGTTATGCTATCTCTATCTCACGTACCTTTAGTCCGAAAGTATCTTATGAGACATTGTTATGACTTTATCCCATTTTACTTCATTTCCAAAGCAATAAAAAAAGCGTGAAAAAAAGTAAGAAAAAACTATTTTCATAGTTTTTTAGATTGTGTTACATCTTCGAGCAGCCTTATTTCTGGAGATGGATAGCGTTGGTGATCTAGATGGTATCATAGAGGCACATAATCGATATCTTGGACAACTCGAAGAGGGCCTTTTCTTGAATGAAGAAAACACGGTAAAAATGTTATTTTTTGAATATATTGACTTTTTTCCGATGCATTCTATCTCCATTTGATATAACATACTTAATTATTTCATGTAAACTAAAATAACATTATTTTTCAGGCATTGCATAATTTGTTCTGTGTACTTTTCTCATTAATAGCAGATCTTCTCAGATACTATACCGCTTTTCGATCAGAGGTAAATCATGCTTCTATCCCTCTAGAGCTGAAAATTCCTTTTTTTTTATTCCTTTTTTTTTTGTATGAGATGAAAAAAAAGGTTCAGCAACATCACCCATATCAAAGTACTTGAATTTAATTCTGATTACTCTAATTTAATTTTAGATGGTTGATACAATTGAGGCCCGTGAACGTTTCAGTAAGCAGCAGAAAATTTTGACTGGCAAAGATTTTCACGATACCAAATTTTTCGAACAAGAAGAAGAACGAATTCGTTTAGAAGAACTGCAACAGCATTTGGAAGAATATTATCGGCCAAAAGTGAAAACTCTAAATTCGAAATTTGTGGTTAGTTTAGTATTATTATAGCCAAAATTTTGATTACTCTGAGGAGCAGTCTTGCATTTCTGAAGATGGAACCACTTGGATGAAATGGTTTTTCCGAAAGTGATCGATAAAATTTCTGGATGATCTAAACTTACACTTCCTTTTCTCGTATCACATGTAATTATTATTCCTTTCAGCTTCTTATACGGGATATACTCAATATTTTAATGGCACCACCGTGCAAAATGCATTATATCGAACTTGCATTGCAGCTAGATTTAACAAGCTTTTACCGGCTTTGTGAAATTTAATAATTAATTTCGAGGACAGTTCTGGAAATCTCCATGTCATTTGCTGCTGAGTTGTTCGACCGTACATATCAGGTTTTTAGACATACGATACCAGCGGATATTGTTTTTCTTTTTGTCCCTATTTAGTCACGAATTTATTTGAATGAGATTGAACTTCTGATAATATCCCTTAATTTTCTTTTTTACGTTACTTGTGGCTGCTCACTTTGTATTTTTGGTTCTTATTAGTAAGGAATATTAGAATAAAACAGTTAGTGTACTAACTGAAATAGTTTAGGTTATTTCATGCCCTTACGTAATTTATGTAAATGTTGCAGGTAATTATAAAATGAAATGTTTAACTTCGCTATAATAGTGTATCAGAAGTTTTGAAAGGTTATGCCTTTATTTTTACTGGGCAGTTCTTCTATAAATTCGCTCATTTGAATGATATCATTCCAGCTGTGTCTGATTTCAGTTTAATTCCATAGCAGTGCATTTTTTTGTGTTCTTTCTTCTAGAGGTCTTTCTCAGGTGTTTGATTTAGTTTTTTGTATCTTTACAATCATGTGTTGCAGATAATTTGAAGATTTCGGAGTGAAACTGCGGAACAAAAAACTTCATATTTTTGTTAACCTTGATTAAGGCAGAGAGAAACAGGATGGATTGTTTTCATTGCACATATTATTCCAGGCAGTTTACCAGTAAATTCTTGGCTTTAATTTATTTCTCTGCTTTAGTGATAAACTTTTTGAGTTTTTTTTAATATTTGTTTGATTCTTTACCATTGCCTCATTCGTCGTTTTTCGAACTATAGTTTATGAAATGCAATAAAAATGACGAATGTATCTTACGCTGCTAGTAAGTATTGGTATATAATTATTAATAAGTTTGTTTCGAAGATGATTTAATTTCCTCTTAGATTTTTTATTCATTTTAATTGCGAATAATATTATTGGATGAATAGTATTTAATTACTTTTCATCAAGCAAAAATTAGAAGTAAACTATTGTGAGAAATTTTTGTTGCGAAGAAGGTAGGAACGAGGACTGACTTTATCTTAATTGACAGTTGACCTTCAATGACACTGTGTAAACAGTTTGTGCTCATGAAATTTACGTACTTGAAGATGGTTAATTCATCAACTTTCCTCATCTATATGCAAAATAATTGTCTCCACTTCAGCATCCATTCAAAGCTCATTGTAATAAATGACAATGACAGGAATAGAATCGACGAGTAATATGATAAGACTTTTATAGTAATGTTGCACTGAATGGATGAATGCTTAATATAGTCTTATATGATTAAATGGTCAAGAAATGAGATAATGGTATTAGGGAAATACAACGATAAAGGAATACAAACAGACAAGCAGAGGAAGGAGATATTTTGACAAATAAGAATGCAATAATCAATTATCATTTTGATACTTTATAATATTCTCATTATTTATTGGATAGATTTTGATAGCTTATCACTAATTACAGTTATATTTGAATTTTAATTTGAAAATCTCAAATATACCAAAAAAAATTCCAAAACTATCTTTTTAGCAAAGTGAGTATTTGCTAATAAAACCATTGCATATTTGCACAGCGAAAGAATTTTGTTTTCTTTTTTTGATTGTATATACATATTATGTAAATTAGCAAATCGTTCGAATGATATTTCCATTTTGTATAAAAAAAAAA
>NW_018108324.1:35954-43052 GCF_000183805.2 Loa loa | reverse complement strand
TGTAAAAAAAAAAAAAAGAAAAAGAAAAAAGAAGAGAACGGAAAAAAGCCGATCGGAATCACTGAAAAAAAAGTTGATAGAGGAACAAACGAACAAGACAAACATATCAAATGAAATATATGTATTTCCTTATTTGCAAAAATATACGCTTTCTCTAACACTCCCCACTACTATTACCACTACTACTACTACCACTACTACTGCTACTGCTATGACCACTACTACTACCACTGTACCACTGCCACTACTACTACTACCACTACTACCACTACACTACTACTCCCATGATCACTACTACTACCACTACCAACTACCACTACTACTACTCCTATGACCACTACTACTACCACTACCACCACTACTACTACTGTTATGACCATTACTACTATTGCTACTACTATCATCAATTTCCATTTAATTTTAAGAGATGGATGCTACCGTTTTTTTTTTCCTTTGAATCGTAATCGCTTATTTACATTCATGGATGAAATGTTCTCGAAATTGTTACTGGTAATGATGGTGATGGTAATGGTGACATTGCTGTCATTCATGACTAATTGCCTCATTTAATCTCCGTAAGGATAATTACTCCAGTATGACGAAAATCTTTTTTTTATATTTCGAAGTAAATTTAAAAAAAAAAAAATCATTTGAACGACAAATTAAAAAATTGATAAGACATTAATTTTTTTTTTTTATTATTGAAAATATATGAAATGAATGAATGATGACTTGTCATATGTTATCATACTACTATTTATGAAAATATTCCTAAGTGTCCAGTTGTTTTTGTTTTTTTTTTTTCAAAAGGATGACTCGTCACATCACCATCACTATTAATTGTTTGTTTAAATAGAGCCTTGATTTGAGCCTACTAAAGAGCTATTCGGTGACAGGTGAAACTATCAATGGCAATGACAGATATTCTTTTTTTTTTTTTTTTTTTGTTATAAAATCATTTAGTATTTATTTGATAGATACCAAACGTAACCATAAAGTGATATGTATTTTTGTAAAATAAAATAATTTCAATTTACTATAAAAATATGGCATCAAAGCATTTTCTACTTTCTTTTTGCTCATTTATTTACTTATTTACTTCACATACCTAACTTTTATTGAAATTATTCATTTCATTAAGTTCCATTCACCACTAATTATCATTATTATTATTATTATCAGTATTGATTTATCAGTACTGATCAGAAAATAATTTAAGTTATCCGAATTTATAGAAATTTTCAATAAGAAAGATTACTTATTAATTTGAATGAACGAAATGATAATTCTATCATCTCTTATCTTTTTGATGATTTCAATTATTTCATAAAAACAGTCACAAATATATATCACTGTTATCATTATATCACTATGAACACTAGAACGAATCCTTTGTCATATTTAAAATTTTCACAAATTTTTGGGATATAAAAATTCGAGATATTACAAAAAAAAAAACTTTGTAGGAATAAGAATAATAATGAATGGCTAATTTGTTAATGAAAACATTTCCATTTATTAATTTATGCTTCAAAAAATCCTATATCAATACTATTTCATATCACTATGATTTATTATTTTGGGATGAAATTTCAATGAGTAAATCGATTATTACTTATTTAATAGTAATAATAAACTAATAAAATAATATATCATTAATTTATCATTATGATAAAAAAGCAAAACTTTATTTTAATACAAATATCTGATTGAATAAATTACAAATAAGCTATTCATGAGGATGAATCATCAAATTTTCATGTGTCATGTTTGTTGTCTTTTGTTTTTTTAGAAAAAAAAAAACTTTTAAAACAATGAACTACAATAAACAAATGTTGTTAAAATTTAATTTCAATTAAGATTTCAAATTTTCTTTTCTGAATGAAACTTTCAAAACATTTCAATTTTTATTTCATCACAATCTATGCATAATACAAATAATGAGAATTTTAAATTTGTATATTTATCTGATAGCAATTTTGGAAAGGAATAAATTGTCATCTAAAGGTCAAGTGTCATATCAATACGATAGTTAGCATAGTATTTCATGTTCACTTATGCAAACACGTTTTCGTATACAATTAGTAGTTAAAGGCAGAAATGTCTGCAAATCTTTTTCTTTCCATAAAATGATTCGTTTTACGATTGAACTAACAATAGCTGCTGTATATATGGAAAGAGATGTGACCAATTGTTGTCGCAATCAACGTTCCACAACTAAATCATCCCTTAACAAATGTCACTCTGTCATGATTGATATGTTCATTGAGAAAATTTATATTCAGAAAAAAAAAAATTTTTTTTTCCCTCTTTATACCAATTATATCATAAAAAAAGTAAATTGACATTTTAATTTTGATGAAAAAATTTTAATTTCATGAACTTTTATGATCTTTACTTCAATTAAGCTATCAATTCATTAAATGGCAAAAGTAAAATAGTCAATTGAAAAGATGAATCATTTCTATTACATCATCATCACCATGACATGACAAGATATGCCATCTGTTATACCCTCATAGGATAGGATGTATATGGGTGATGATCTTCCTGGATTTATTATCTCACTTTTAGATGCTTCCTGTCATTTTATTCTGTTCATCGATTCCATCAATTATTTTGTTTTCCTTTTTTTTTTGTCTTGTCTTGTCTTCATTTTTAAAAGTGGCGAAAGATTGTTGTGTTGTAATTCTATGTAATTACTAATTTGTTTACTTATTTATTGTTTACCTAAATCGAGACAATTATATTTGTTCAATTCTTTTACCAATCTTATACATTAAAAAGACTGTATTATTTACTTTTCTACTGCTTACTTAATTGTACTTAAATCTTATTTTAATCTTTTTAATTCATTAACTTAAATATTTTGTGATGATACCATGGTGCTCTTTTACAATACTGTCACCGTTAATTGTCAACATGTATTTTAGCATCAACTAATTAGCAAATTTATTAGGATATATTAGTATGATGTTGATGGTGATAATTTATATTACATTTGACATTGACAAGGAATCATTTATGATTATGTTTGACGTTGATAGGAGTTATTTGTATTACATTTGACGTTTTTCACGTGCTTGTATCACGTCTGACGTGTTTCCACTTATGCTTACATAATTCTGTTTGTTTATGCTTCATTATATTTATCCATTTGTAATTTGTTGCTGTTTTTGATTCTTTTTTTTTTTTTGGGTGATTAATAAAGAAAAAGCTTCTTATTTAAGTTTCACATTTTAATTACATATTTGCTACTCACCAAATAATTTGCTCATTTATTTATTTTTTCTTGAATAATTTTGGATCATTTCTTACCGTAACTTTCAATGATTTAATTTGATAATTCCTTCATAAATAGAATTTTAATTTTTTATTTTAAAAGTTATTTTTTAATTTCTTAACATTTTGATATTTTTTGTTTTAATCCCAATCTTTCATTTTAATTTTTATTTAAAAAATAACTTATATAATTAATAATGAATTCACTTTTGAATCCTTGTTAAATCTATTAATGACACATTTTTTTCGTGATTTAAACAATTTTTTCATTACTCCGATTTCCAAGTTAAATTTAAAATTTCATATTGGAAATAATTTTTATAATTTATAAAATAAGCGAAAAAAGTAGCTATTTCTTCGTTACTCTTACTTGTATTACATACTTTGATTACTTTACATTACTGTGACAAGTTCATGAAGAAATGTAATTGACAAATTAAACAGGTAAACAAAATTATTCCTGGTTATCAATAATTGATGGATGACAAATGATTGTTTTTGGTCATTCAATATAATTTGTCTTTGTCCCATCACATAACAGTCTATTAATTATAATCATAATCTGACAGAATATTTCATAAAGCTTATCATAAACCATTCAGGTGATATTTGATAATTAATTATCAATAATTTACATCTTTAAACATTTAACATTCCCTTGTTGAAAATGCTCAAAAATAAAATTTCCATTCAGAATGATTATTATCATTTATTAACATTTATTAATAGATAATTTTTTTTTTAAATTATTGATTTATCATTTATTAATAGATATGATTCAATTCAATTATTGATTTTATTAAAAAAAAAAAACGTATGATAGTTAAGATTTTACGGCAAAAGATTAATTAGATATATTAACTGCAAGTAGCGCAATACTCATTCATATCCAATAAATGATTATTTTGGGTCTGGGAAAGAACTTCAATTCATCTTCTCTAACTTTCTTCCATATTATTATCGTTTAAAAAAAAAAAGAATATATTTTTATTTGTGTTTTGTAAAATTAAAAAATTTTGCAAAATTTATATTTAAATATTTTCTTTTCAATATTATCCAATCATAATTGAAATGTCACCAATTTTGATGACAATGATTTATTCATTTCTGAATAAGTAATAATGAATCGATTGGAATGAGGAATAGTTTACAATCTTAGATATTGTTGGCAAAATGAATGGCTAGCTAAAATAATACGATTTTGTTAAAAGAGTTGAACCGTTTTTAATGAATACTGTAATGAAGTTTACCCATTTCTGAGTAAGTAATTAATGAACTAATTGGAATTAAGAATAGTTTGCAATCATAAGTATTGTTAAATAATTTCGAATTATTATGGAATGTTATGAAACAATTTAAACAAATTATTACATATTATTGAACACTAATTTATTGTTATATCTCATACTATATCATAAATGATATATCAGAAATCATGAAGTATGATATATCGGAAATCAAATGAAAGATCAAAGATTAGTGATTTTTATTGTAATATTTTGAAAAAAAATAAATTTTTAAAATGAAAAATAAAAAAAAATTTTTAAACAAAAAAAAATAAAAATATTAAAATGAAATTATCAAATACTTGCAAATTGACTTTTGTTTTATTCATTTACTTGTCGGTCTAATTTGTGACCTTTGATCTTTCATGCTAAGTCCACTTTTAATATCAAAAAACATTTTGAGATGCTACCTGAAAGGATAATTATCATATTTAAAATTGCTCATATCATTTTCTACTTATTAATTGCTCTCGCTTTGCTTACTTACTGATTCATTCATTTGCTCCTTTTTTTTTTTTCACTTGAATTCCTCGTCGTTAGCAGTCTTTGCTATCGTTTTCAAATATTTTATTCCATTATTCTATTTCATATTTAACACTTGCAATTTATAAAGTTTATTTCAGTCTACCTGAAATTACGTGAATTTTTATTGAAAGATATTATTATATCGTGACGCCATTTGAATTCAGTTTCTTCCAAAAATTCAATTTCTTTTTTTTTTTGCTGCAGAAGAAGGAATGGTACTTCGAAATTTGATTGATAAAAATTCAAAT
The DNA here is from genome assembly GCF_000183805.2 of Loa loa. Taxonomy (NCBI): domain Eukaryota; kingdom Metazoa; phylum Nematoda; class Chromadorea; order Rhabditida; family Onchocercidae; genus Loa; species Loa loa. Next base: position 37,711 of record NW_018108324.1, on the reverse strand, counting down.
TGTGATAGTAGCTGTAGTGATGAGACAAATGATGATGATGAAAGTGAAATTGATAGTGATGAAGAAGATTTAGAAGCTGGCGAAAAATGGTTGGTTTTTTTCTTTTTTAATCAAACGATAAAATTAATAACTTAATAACTAATTTAATTTAAAGATATTTTCAGATGAAATTCATTGTATTTCCCCTTTGCGCCATACTAAAAAAAAAAAAAAAAACTCCAAAATTAAATAATTCATCAAATATTGAGCAAAAAACTTATTTCATAATTTTACAAGAAACGATTTCTTTTTATTAAATAAATTTACTTCCATTTCATTTTAACTTTTATCAGTGATAATAATGAAATTAGTTGTATTATTTGTAAATTTTAAGAGTTTCAAAAAAAAAAAAAACTTATTACTGAATTTTTATGCTAAAAGAGTTGTTTTAGGGAAATTTTCAATCTCATCAATCATCATTTTTCGTATTGGTCAACATTTTCTGGATTCTAAATTTGCATTATTAGTTGATTTTATATGTTAGACCAACCACAGCGCTAATGAGCTTTACACATATGGGAGCATTAAATTGGCGCAATGATGCAAATATATATATATTATGCGAAGGGATTGAACACGGATAGTTTCATCTGAAATTCTTTTATTTGTAATAAAAATGAATAGCTGAAAATTAATCTATCTATTTCTTCTCAAATTTCAATTTTCTCTGATATATTAAGGGATTTGAATTAAAATTTATATATCCATTGCTATTTACGTTTATTTTAAATATTCGCTTTTTTGATTTGTATTAGTAAACAAACTGCTTATGAATATGTTATATTTTAAATTGAAATACATTAAATATTTCATTTTTTTTTTTGAGTGTTTTTATGTGCAACAATTTACTTAAATTTTATCAACAACCTATCATTTCTAGATATACCAGAGATTTTCCCGAGAATTCTTTATCAAATTTTTTCTGGAACATTTTTTCTTTTTTTCTTTTTTTTTTGTCACAATGATATCAAACCGTTTGAAAAGGATCCGGAAGTTACCCTGATCTCTGGTATAGAGAGATAGAGAGGGAGAGAGAGAGAGTATAGCAGGTAAAGAAGATGAGAACAAAAAAGTGTCAAATGAACACTTTTTTTCTATCTCTTTGTAATGTTTGCTCCAGGAAGGAGAAGTATTAGAATTTTTAAATTAAATTTTAGTTTGAAAATTGAAATCTAATGTGATTTTGGTGGTCAAACAATTAGAGATTAGAAAAAAAGAAAACGAATTCATCAAATTACATATATCGTTAAGAAAAAAGAATGCTTCGACTGCAAAAGAGAACAAGTTGCTAGAAGAAGTGATATGTGGTCATCGCTTGGTCATTGTGGTCATTGGATGTCGATAGATGATTCATATTTTATTATTACTACTATTATTATTATTTATCATTTGTCATCATTTATTATTTGTTATTTATCATTTATTATTTACTGTTTATTTATTTATTTATTTATTTATTTATTTATTTATTTATTTATTTATTTATTATTATTATTATTATTATTATTATTATTATCATTATTATTATTATTGTTATTATTATTATTATGATTATTATTATTATTATTATTGTTATTATTATTATTATTATTATTATTATTATTATTATTATTATTATTATTATTATTATTATTATTATTATTATTATTATTATTATTATTATTATTATTATTATTATTATTATTATTATTATTATTATTATTATTATTATTATTATT
>NW_018108324.1:31665-35682 GCF_000183805.2 Loa loa | reverse complement strand
TTATTATTATTATTATTATTATTATTATTTTATTATTATTATTATTATTATTATTATTATTATTATTATTATTATTATTATTATTATTATTATTATTATTATTATTATTATTATTATTATTATTATTATTATTATTATTATTATTATTATTATTATTATTCACGTAGGGATAGTTTTAAAATAGCTAAACCATCTCAGTATAATTCCTTCTCTTCCTTACTCATTGATTTCTTCACTTAGAAATATCGCAACTTTCTAAGAAGCTACTAGGCAGTGTGTCATACTTGTCATCATCTGTGACATGCTGTCACTAGAAAGAAACTTCATGTTCTTTCAATGTAATTTTGGCTTTCCAACTTTTTTCTCTCAACTGTTCTTTTGCCCAATTTATGTCCCGGGATGAGAATAACACAACTGGGATCTCTTATATCCGACCCGGGTTGCTTGATTGTACTCTGCTTGAATTGACTTATTGCATTTGATCGATGTCTCCTACATTGTTTACTGTTTTATAACTATGTTTACTTACAGACATTAGTTTACTCCTTCGGCTTTAAAGCCATCAACTCACACAAAAACTATGGGAGTCTTTAAATGTCCCGATCTTCCGAATAAGCCTTTGACCTTTTTGACTTAATAAAACTACCATCAACACATTACCTTTTGATAGGTATAGTAGACTCTGTCAGGTTATTTGATATGGATCACTCTGTCTTAAATTTCTCAGTCATCACTATGATATCACAAATTTTAGCGAATTTGATAATACATGTAATTGAAATGACGTCATCATTCAATATCGATTCCATCAGTCAGAATGATGATTAGTATTTGTGATAGTCAATGTAATAAGATATATCAAACTCTCAAATGGTCAAATGGACTTCAAAATCAAATTTCGGGTTGTTAAGTTGCCAAAAAATTAATAATTTGAATAATTAAATAATTGACTAATTTGGATAAGTAATAGAATAAAGTAATAATTATTAAAAATTTTACCCATCCATTATTTTCTTTATAAAATATTGCCCATTTATATCATCAGCTAATGGCTTCTGTAACTGCTCAGATTTATGCATGAAATTAATTAGAACTTAAATTAATTGAATTTATAAGTGCAACTGACCCAAACTGTCTATGTAAATTACCTTAAAGCTAAATTATAACCAATTGCCTTACTAATTACCCATTTTATGCGTTTATTTCCCAAATTACCAATAATCTATTGAATACAACTAATGAGAACAACAACGAAGAAGAGAGCTCAAGTCATTCCTTCTAGCAGATACAACTGTGATATTTTCAACAAATAATTTAATTTTTATACTAATTAAATTAATCTTTAACTCGTTAAAATCATTTAGGATTTGATAATTAATTAACTTTCTCATCTTGAAACAAATCGTTAACATATAGTTGGAAAATTTTTCAGAATTTGATTAAATTCATTGAAATATTTACTTAAGTAATCGTTGAATTGATTGGAATAATTTAGTAATTCATCTAAATAAATAATTTTAATATTTGGGTATAATTATTTTAAATTGATAGTAGAAGTAAATAGAAGTTTGAATCAGAAATGATTATTACTAATTTCATTATTTTTACTCTCAATCTATCTCTAAACTTTCTATCATTTTGACCTTTTTGTATTTCTCTTATAATCCGATTACAGTAGGATTTTTTTTTCACCTATTTTTTTTTCAACTTTACCGTATTCTGTAAAAATTTTTACAATATACCAGAAAATAGTTTACCTCCCAATTATGATCCCCAACATTGCTTTAAATATCGGGGAGAAGATTCATAAACTTCAACAAGGAAAATGGAAAGATCTAAAAGGTTGCTGAATATATTTTACATTTTGAAAGCGGTAATTATCGTTTGGTCTATTGGTGCTATGAAAGCAATATACGTTTAATTTGTAACGGTTCACCTAATTTGCATACTTTAATTTGCCTTATGGTACTAAAATCGTTTTAGCACAGTCTTCCGCTTCATCTCTTGGTCACTTTCACTTTGTTAAGCATTCATTTCGGGTTATTTCCTTATTTACGTATTTATAGATTTTATCCACTTAATAGTTTGATTTATTTGACTTCGTTAATTAATTACTTAATTTTTTCTTTTAACGTATAATTTGTGATAGGTAATCTGGAATAATTCTATGATGATGAAAAAAAAAAAAAAAGAATTTACATCAACGTTACATCAAAGCTCTATATTCAGTGGTCATTTTTGAAGGCCATTTTTTGAAAAGATAAAAAAAATCTAAAATTAAAAATTGTATGTAATGCATATTTTAACTTTTTTGCAAATGACCAGGAATTGATTTAACTGTCCATAAATTAATTTATTAAACAAATTTAGCTAAGGTCAAACTATATTATTTACCTTAACTGCTAACCTTTTTACATGTACATTTCTTCAAATGGTCAATCAATAATAACATATATTAAATTCTCAAAATGATTAAATGGACCTTTAAGGGAAGGTATAATTATAAATGAAGGAAGAGAGGATAAAGTATGTTGTTGGTCACTTAAGGACCATTGCAACATATTACCGATAACGATGATAAAATGGAAATTTAGTGTAAACTCAGCTCAATAACTTACCTTAGTGGAATATGTGTCCATTCATTATTACAAAGTCTTACCTTTTTGTCAAATTGATCAATTTACAATTTCACTTTTCAAAATTGACCATTTCATAATTTTACTTTACCAAATTGACCATTTCATAAATTACTTTTCTAAATCAATCAATTTCGATTGGAAGGATGAATTGTCTCATAGGTTCTCTACTGATTGCTGTAAACTATCTCAATGATAAGTATACCAATGTTTGTATTTCGCAAAGCGGAAAGCATTCGGCTTTGCATTTGTTTGATTAGCGACAATTCTTTGGCTCCAGAATTGTTGTCCGGTCAAAAGCGCTAATGAATTTTCCTTTATCGATAATGTTCCCTCTAATTTTAAAATTAAAAGTTTTTTTTGAATTAAAATTCTTTTTCAATATTTCAATCGCCATTATATTATGGTTGTTATTCATTTTCTTATTTTTTTAATCGTTAATTTTTATGTAAATTATTATCATCTGAAATGCTTAATATACTATAAAATTTACACTGTTGAATAAAATACTTAGAAGTGGTCAGTTTTCTTTTTCGGTCAGTCTTTTTTTTTTTTGGATTAATTAAAAATTAATCTATACTAATGTCCACTTAAATGCAATGTCTATTGTTAGATGGTATATGAATAGAGTAAAAGATTTTTTTTTTTTAATTCACGAATATTCCACAAAAAGTTTCACAATTTCTCTTTAATTTTATTCTTAATTCGTTAGAATTTTTAAATTTAATTTTTAATTCATAAATTTCAAGTTATTAATTAGAATTTTTTTTTCAGTAATTTGTCACAAAATTCTCTTTGTTTTTGGTATGAAAAATTTTCGTCAGCATGGTCGAATGATTTGAAATAATTATTACTTTTGCTAATAGATAAGCTAATTAAAAGTTAGCTAAAGCGAAGATAAGCCTAAAGTAAGGTAGGCCTAATTCTATACATAATCACAATTTTACTTTGAATGAATGTTGTTGGTAGCATTATTAGCTTTTGCTATGTCTATTTAAACAAATGCAGTAATAAGGTTGGCTAGGCTTATTTTTTTTCTTGGCTAGTTATTTTCTTCTCAAAGTAATGTTTATTACTTTTAACTTATTGGCTTAAATCAACCCTTCCTTATCTATTCAAATGACACACATTGAACAAATAGCGCACTCTTTTTGACCAACAACTGTTCATAGCCTTAATGTTAAAATTGTGAAAAAGTCATAACAACAATTTTCAAAAGCGATAATTTATGAATTTAAATTTGATTCATTTATCAACTCTTAATCATTCCTACTTTTCCTCTTCCTCTTCCTCTTCCTCTTCCTCTTCCTCTTCCTCCTCTTCCTCCTCCTCTTCCTCTTCCTCTCCCTCTTCCTCTTCCTCTTCCTCTTCCTCTTCCTCT
>NW_018108324.1:24903-29441 GCF_000183805.2 Loa loa | reverse complement strand
TTTCCTTCCTCTCTCTCTCTCTCCTTCTCCCCATCTCTCTCACCATTTTTCATTAGCTTTTTTATTAAATTGATTATCTGAAATTTTAAATTTCAAATTCTTTTTTTTTTTTGCTCAATACAGAATTATAAATTGAATTCTGTTGATAAATTAAATTGATCAAAAGATTTTTCTCATTTCAATTTTTACTAAAAAGCTTATGCGAATGCTATAAGAAATAATAAATGATAAAATTGTGTAATTTGAAAATTTTTTTCCCTATCATCAAAATATTTAATTTGTTTCAATTGCAAAAAATGATATTATTAAATGTCTTTTTCAAAGTCTTTTTATCCGTTCCTTCCGGTAGTTATATTAAAATATAGAGACAGGTGTGCTTCATTCAATCATATCAAAGAAAATACACCTGGTCATACCTGTTGTAGACATTTATTTATTTCATCTATCCAAACCTTTCAATCTTATTGTTGTTAAAATTGCAAATGAAATTAAATGAAGCAAAGTTGAAGGAAACAAAAGCACAATTATAAGCGTATGTTCTTTTTTTTTTTCAAATTACTTTCATCAACTTTTAAACTTTGACCTATCCTTTTATCTCTTCCATCTCAATCCAACCTATCATCTCTTCCCTTTTTTTTCCCCCCCCATCAATGTCAATTTTTCTTTATTTTTCTTTCTATCGCTCATTTTGCGAAAGCATTGGGTGCTTCTTTTTTTTTCTTTTTAAGCATTTTTACATTATGCTTAAAATTATTTGAGAACGTTCATTTGTCCGTGTAACGACCTTCTTCCCCTCTTATTGCAATGAAATCTCATTACTATCAGAGATCTTTCAGTTAAATTAATGATTATCATTTCTACTGATAAAGATAGCTAGCTATTTCAATTTTAGTTCTTTCAGTTAAATCAATGATTATCATTTTTACTGATAAAGTTAGCTAGCTATTTCAATTGCTAAGCTTTTTCAATTTTAAACAGCCACACTTCTTATAAGCATTTACTTTTATCGTTTGAATTATTCATTCAATAATTCAAAAAAAAAAGCTACAAGGGAAAAAAGTTATATTAAAAACAAAAAAAAAAAGAAGGATTATTATTTTAAATAACCTTTTCTCTTTTTATTTGTATCTTAAATGACCTCTTTTTAAATAATTCATTAAAAATTACAAAAATCACAAATGGATTTCTATTTTTTTTTTAATTTTATATGACATAAATCAACAATGAATGAAGACAAAATTGATTATATAATGATAATCTCTGATAATAATAATGATAATAATGATAATAACTGATAATAATGATAATAACATGGTTACCTATGCTTTTATCAGTGATTCATTCATCTAATATTTTTCCTAATCATTTTATGATAATTTTCTACTAAAACTTAGGCATATTTCTTTTCTTCAATTTTTATTAGTGTGAAAATTTCTGAATTTTTATACCCATTACTTTTTACTTACACAAAAATTATTTTCATATTTGCTTTTGTCCTTTTCAATTCCGATATATCTGGTATTTCATTTATAAATTCAGTAAAACAATTGATATTCGATGATTCTTTGTCATCTGTTATTATTCATGGTTTTCATTTCAGAAATCGCATTTATTAAAAACTTCAATGATTTGAAGGCTTCTTTGTTAGCATAGCTTAATGATATGTTAGCGCCCAAATTGAATCATCTAAAATTGCTATAAACTGTAGAAAACAATTACAGTTTACGAGAATTCTTTCAGATGCTTCATTAAAATTCGAATATATTATAGTTAATTCCAATGGATCATATCCCTCAACTGTTTCCTGAAATGAATCATTCCATATTTATCCTCCTATACTTAAAATATATCCCGATATTTTATAAATTTCCAAAACTCGGGATAATCAATAGAAAGGAGAGGTTAGTGGTGTCAAATCCCGAGGAAATCATTAGGAAATCCTTGTAAAAGTTTACCTGAGAAAGTAAAAGATGATAAAAATGAAGGATTTTGCATGGAATAGTTCATAGGAATAAATTAGTGACAAGTAAGTTAATAATTAATAAACTGTTTTATTAATTTAAATATTCAATGGTGAGGTGCAAAAATTCGTCAAACTTTTGTTTAATAATTAATCAAAAAACATGGAAGAAGTTTTCTGTTTGAAGGAAATATTTTTTGATCTTTTGATTATATAATTAATTAATTAAGGATAATTATCTGTTACGCATGGAAGGAAACGAATTTCTCTATGTTGCAAAAATGAAATTATTATATTTCTATATTAATATTCGTGTAAATTAGCATTTCCTTTTTTCAAAAATTTGAATAAAATTAAAGAGAAAGAAAAAAAACTTAAGCTGTAATATTTACAAAAAAGAAAAAAAACCATTCGCTAATATTATATTTAAATGAAATTTAATACTAGTATTGTATTCAAATAAAACCTTATACTACTATTAAACCTAAATAAAATCTTATACTACTATGATACTTAAAATCCTATACCATTCTTACATTTAATTAAAATTTTATTCTGATATTTATAATTAATATTATATTTAAGTAAAATCTTATACTGATATTAAATCTAAATAAAATCTTTTTACCAATGTTCGGTATAAAATTAATTATTTCCAACCTGGTTTTTGTATACATATATTTTTTTTTGTATAATCAGAAGATGAATTAAAAGAAGAGAGAAAAAGTTTCGAAACTTACAGAATGAGAATTATCTTTTTTTTACATTTAATATACTTTATCCATTGATTTAATCGATAACAGTTTGCATATGAATTAGTGATGTAAATTAGGATAAGTATTGTTGTTGAGTAGTATGATGAGTTTAGTTGCCAAATGTTGAATATGCAAATTATGTGAATGATGTAAAGAATAGTTGAAAGGATGAATGATGAATGTGACTACTTAATTAACCTTATCTTCCATATATTTCATGATACTGTGTGTGTGACAAGATATTGTTGATGCGCAACTGTCATGCATGTAGCTTAAATTAGGTTTGTTGTTTAATTGTTGTTAGTTTAGTTGGAATTTATTAATCTTAGTTAATAAATGCCATGCATTTTGCATGCAAAAATGGGACAAATGTACATTAACAATCAACAATTTAATTATAATTTCTAACTTAGCTAATAAAATATCAGCATTTCCTATAATAAGTAAATAATTATTTGTCAATTTGATACAGATAAGAAATGCAAATTGGTTAATATTATTGCAATTGCATGCTATACAAAAGTGCAATAATTTGCAGTTTTTTTTTTGATTTGCAAACCAAATGCAGCTGCAATTCTTTTACTTGTTAATTTCTGAATTCTAATTGTTTGATTTATGAAATGCTAACCATTCTCAGTGTTATCTTCTTATCAATTATGATAATCGTTATCAGAGTAGAATAAATGACAGAATGGGAGGAATTGTTTTGAATAATTGCCTTTTAAATTTTACTATAAATTTTAAAACTAATTAACCACAATGTATGAAAATGTCCTGATAAATGGATTAGCAAAACAAATTTGCTTCTCAATTTAATCCCTTTCACTTCTTAAAGCTCATTTAATTTCACTCATATCTATCTCTATTATAATATCCAAATGTCTATATTATCATTTTTCAAATTTCGCCATTTTATAAATCAAAATTTAGACATATCATGAGGACAATTTCACTATAATCATGCTAATATCACATCAAACAATCTCTCCCATACATAAGCTTCTCTTCTTTTAATCTCTATCTTCTATTTCCTACCACTTTTATTCATCCATATTTAATTCAATGCTAAATATTATAAGCACAGGTACGTTCTATGCTCAGCTAGTAACGTACATCTGGTACTTGGCTAGTAACGTACGTCTGGTATTTGGTTAGTAACATACGTCTAGTACTTGGCTAGTAACGTATGTCTCGCATTTGGCTAGTAATGTGCGTCTAGTACTTGGCTAGTAACGACGTCTGGTATTTGGTTAGTAACATACATCTAGTACTTGGCCAGTAACGTATGTCTCGTATTTGGCTAGTAATGTACGTCTAGTACTTGGCTAGTAACGACGTCTGTTGTATGTCTGTCATACAGTTAAAATTGTATAACTTTTGCATATAAACATATTATACACTTCATTTAACACATAGATCATTCCCATAATGCTACTACTTTTTCATGTTTATATTAAATAAGTTTACGTAAAAATGAGACGAAATAAATGTTTGTTGAATAAAATATTATTCAAATTTAGTATTTACAACTGAATGAATGTATGCGCATTTGTCTGTCTGTGTATGTATGTGTGTGTGCACGAGCGCAGTTGTCTGTCTGTGTATGTGTACATGCCTAAGTGCAAATATCTGTTAAAAGAAGGATAGGCCCCATTGGAGGAATAGGCCTTTGGATTGGTACATGCATAAAATGAAATGATGTTTAGGCCTATTCTTTCGTTGTTATTCATTGGTAAAAAGTAAAAAGAAAAATTGACTTTTCCACTACAACGGACTTTTATTTTTCCTTTTTATTCTTTGTGTTTGTTTTTTTTTTTAGTTTT
>NW_018108324.1:20478-24539 GCF_000183805.2 Loa loa | reverse complement strand
CCACTACAACGGACTTTTATTTCTTACCTTTTTTTATTCTTTGTGTGTTTTTTTTTTTTTTTTTTAGGACATTTTAATATAAATAGAAGGAATATTCTCATACTTTTTTTTCTCGAAATTTCCCAAAAATTTCACCAAAATTTCCCCTCAAATTCCCTTAAAAATTTTCCCTAAAATTTCCCAAATTTTTCCCAAAAAACTTTTCCCTCCCCAAAATGTATTTTGCTCTTTCACATAATTTGTTCATTTCGTTCATTTCCATTTGTTCATTCTAGAAAAAGGAACAATGCTTAATTTATAAAATGAAATTACTGCTAATTAAGTTTCATTTAAAACCAATTTTAGCAACTCATTAACCTTCAAGTAGTACTTGAAAATTCTGAAACATCACATTCATTTGTAACTCTATGAAAGATATTCTTCCAATTTTAGGTTTAGTTAATTAATCATAAATGTGCATTGCATGTTTAATTGCTATCCTTTGTTAACACTCAATACTTTATATTGCATTTTAATAAGCTATTTGATTTGAATGAAATGCAAAATTTGAATTTACATTTTCCATCCTTAAATATTATCATAAGCTAGGATATAGTTTATTTGATTTGCAAAATTTTTGTCACAAATTGTCACATATAATTATAAAAGTGCAATATTGATTAATCACTAGCAATGCAAATTTTCATTTTAAAATACCATTTAAAAAAAAAAAAAAAGCAAGGAGTGAAAATATGCTGAAAATGGAATTATGATCGATTTATATGCATCCTGAAATACCTCAAAATGAATGATAATAAATTTGTTTCAAAATGTTAAAATTATGCAAATTTAATTTTCGACAAATTAAAACGAAATTAATTACTATTCATTTACTAACCAACTATCACTGTTTCCAATCAATAAGTTAAATTACATTTACCTTTTTTAATTAATTAATTATCATCAATCAATTAATTACAAAAGCAATTTTTTTCCCTTTCTTTTTATTTGTTGTAATTAATAATCATTATTATGTCTTCTCATCATTTCTTTCATTAATAACATTTAATTTCATTTGCATTTTAATTATTAATCAAACAATGCCATGCACATTTTTTTATGCAAATTTTCTCTACCAATACATTTTTTCATTTTCATTTCTTCACCTCTAATTGTTTGTTTGTTTCTTTTTTTCTTATCCTTTAAATTGAATATTTTCATTTAATTTTTTGCTTATTCCATTACTAATTCATTTTTACATTTCTGTTATCCATTTTACTTTATTCCGTTAAGAATAAACGAAATTAATTAATTAACTAATTTTAATTAATTCTCAAATATCAATCTGTTTTCTTCTCTTACTTTATATCTTTTTTTCAGTACTTTTTTTATATGAATAATTCGAACAAAGTTTAATTTATGATTTCAATTTTTTTTCCCAATTAATAGGATGAAGTGATAAAATTGAAGTATACTCAAAGTATTTCTAATTACCTTAATTTAAAACATTTCTTGATTTAAGTATTTGTGTATTCGAATTTTCGTATTCGTATTTGATCAGAGATAATTCAATCATTTAATTCTCTTTCAATTGCAATGTCAATAAATATTTTAATTTTACAATATTTATAAAAATTTAGGAAAAAAAAGAATTGATTGCATTAATTTCGAAAGGACAATTAAAGTACATTCAATAAAACGTTTTTTTTTCCCGGAATTGAATAATTGTTAATTTCTCTTTGAGAATATATTTATGATTTTAAAATAGGAAAGAGGGAAAATATGTTATTTAATAGATAGTGAACGGGATAAACTGAAAAGACAATATCGCGTGACTGGATAGAAATTGAAGAGGAAATGAAGTGGACATGCTTGACTATTCCGATGGCAGCTGTAAAATTTTCATTGAATTTCGATGAATGAATTCATTTTATAATACAGATGAATGCCTTCAATCTTTCCTAATATTTCTTTTTGTAGTTCGATTAATTACAAATTTTTGTTTATGCAATCTCTTTCTCTCTCTCTCTCCTCTCTCTCTCTCTCTCCTCCTCTCTCTCTCTCTCTCTCTCTCTCTCTCTTAATAATCAGAAAAAACCGTTATTTTTGCAATAGTTACCAACCAAAATTCAAATTAAGATAGTAGCATTTGTTTTGCCTTCTTTAAATACCTCTTCATCACAAAATCAAATCCGCTAATAATTGAGGGAGTATTCTCTCATCTACTTTAATCAATCCCACTTGATGTAACATGAAGAGTGCAAATTACATTTTCCAAAAGTTTCACACTTCCCACCAATCATCGCGATTTTTCATCCCCGTTCCCTCCCTCGTTTCTTCCTTATTTTTTCTTCTTAACACAGTATTTAAAGCTGGAAGTAAATTACATGATCATTTGATATCATCAGTAAGGGATAACTGGAGAAAAAAAGGAAGAGAGGTAATTATAAGGATGGAAAATTAGAAAGATCATAAATGTGATAAGAAATAAAAGCAAATAAACAAACTGCTAAATAGAGAGTGGCCAAAATAATTTTCGCAAGCTCCAAATATCAACCTGATTACTTACCATCCTCCCATTTAGACATAATAATAAGAAAATCTGTAATAGATGTTAAACAAAATGATATCAGTGAGAGGAAAGAATAAGAAAGGAAAGGAGAGGAAAGGTAAGGAAAGGTAAGGTAAAGTAAGATAAGTTAAGGTGAAATGAGATAAGGTAAGATGAGGTGAGGTAAGGTAAGGTAAGGTAAGGTAAGATGAGGTAAGATAAGATGATGAAAGGAAATGAAATGAAATGAAAAGAAAGAAAAAGGAAAAGAAATGATGAGATAAAACAAACCGTTTCACATTAAGCACTTGAGATCCCCGAAGATCAACAGCATTGTCAAGTAGTTGCATTTTTCCTTTTTTTTTTTTTCTTCGTTTCAAATGTAGTAAATGATAAGAAGCAGTAAATTATAGATAATAGATAATACAAATAACAATAATAATAATAATAATAATAATAATAATAATTGTAATTATAATCCAGAAATTTTAATAATCGTATTTAATGAATATTTGTTGTTGAAAGAAGCAACAGAAAATGGAGTAACTGATAATGACTGATGATAATTCGATGTTAATAACACTACTCCAAACGTTGAAGACATCGGATGAAGCTACCGGAAAATAATGGCTAAACCGGAATTCTTTCGACCTTTTCCATAACAATGAAAAGGAAAGAAATTGATTCCTGATTATCCTCTCTATATTTTTCGTCTGTTTGTTTACCCGTTATCTTCTTATTGGCTCTTCTCTGTTTCTTTCATCTAATTCTTCATCTTCCGATGAGACTGATGATGATGATCAACTTTCAGTGAGGGTCGAGAAACCGCAGGAAGATGAAGAGGAGGAGGAAAAAGGAGGAGGAGAAAGAGGAGGAAGAGGAGGAACAGAAGGAAGAGGTACAAAATGGGTTACGTTGTAATCTACCATCCATGTGGATTATTCGATATCTCTCTTTACACCTCTCTCTCTCTCTCCCTCTCTCTTCTACCAATGATCATTGTTCATAATTACATTTATTACATCAAAATACAAATATATCATTTCATTTAATTTTCATTTTTTCTTTTTTTTTTTACTTGCTATATTTAAATTTGAAATGTTTTCCAAAAAAAAAAAAGGTCAACATAACAGAAAATAATTTATTTTTTCGATTGTATTTATACATCACATAATAGCAACAACAGTTGTTAAAAAATATAATTTATATTGTACAAAAATTTTTCAAATCAAAAATTTGAATTAAATACCTTTTTAAATTTTGAAAAGGAGAAAAAGATTTAAAAACGAGAAAAAAAAAAGGAAAAGATTATTTCTCAACAACCGATTGTTTGATATTGAAAATGCTTAGATTAATTGCATACAATGTACCACGAATAATATCATCATCTTATTTTCTTTCACAAATATAAAGAAGGAAATGAGAGTGAAGAAGTTAAAAGAGAATGAAAAATTAAAGCTTAAAAATGTTTGCTTTAGTTTGTTCTTTTTTTTTTTTTTTTTTTACTACAAATTTTAGTTTGTATATCTTC
>NW_018108324.1:15880-19995 GCF_000183805.2 Loa loa | reverse complement strand
GAATGAATGAATAAATAAATAAATAAATAGATAAATAAATAAATAAATAAATAAACAAATAAATAAATAAATAAATAAATAAACAAATAAATAAATAAATAAATAAATAAATAAATAAACAAATAAATAAACGAATAAATAAATAAATAAATAAATAAATAAATAAAGAAAGAAAGAAACGAAGAAGGGAAGAAAAATAGGAAGAAATATTTCGAATTATAATTCATATATATGAATAAAAAAGAAATCTTCAACATTATGGCAAGTAAACATTTTATTTTTCCGAAGCAATGTAATTTTAAACTTAAATATAATTAAATTAAATGGGACAATTCACAAATTCTTGCTATAATAATTCCTTCTTTTCTTTGATTGCACTAATTTTATTTGGATCTTTTGTCAAGAAGAATCTGGAAATTCTCAAATTATTTTTTCTTTTTTTTTCATTGAAAAAAAAAAAAAAGAAGGAAAACGAATCGAAAATTTTGTTCGTCGTTTTTTTTTTCTCTAATAAAAAAAATTTTTTTAATCAAGTTAAAATGCATGCTGATTTATAAAATTGAAATTTTCTGAAAGGATCGACTGAAAAGACCGCATTAAACTATTCATTCATTTGACGATTATATGATAAATCTAGCTTATCAATGTTTATTTCACTTATATCTTTCTAATCTTTTACATATATAATCATTAACCAAAATTTATCAGACGATAAAATGATTTAAAGTATGTATTGCTAATAAATTTTACTAAAAGAGAAAATTGAAATTTTTCATGACTAATTTTCTTCCCATAATATTTTAATAGGAAAAAAAGGTAAAAAAAAGAAAATAAAGGAAGATAACAATTCTAAAGCTGATATTATGATTGTATTATCATTTTTAATCTCTTTTCTTTCTTCCTGTCACATTGCTGCTTATTTTTGTCATTTACTTTTCACAAAATTTCCGATGGATCGATGCGTTTATAAGATAGCAAAAATGATTATTATTAATTGTGGAAATAAATTTTTAAAAAATTTAAAATATGCGAAGAAGAAAACACTATCATTTATATGTAGGTCATCTGAAGGCAAACACTCACTAAGCCAGTTCATTTAGCGGGTCAATTCAAATCAATCAAGTTTAAATAGATTACATCGTAGGGTTTTTCTTCTTTTTTTTTTCCCCTCTTTCTCTTTTTCTCAGAAAAGCAATTGAAATTAAACAGATATGTGTACGATTTATCCGAATAATGATGAAAACATATTATCGGCTCAATTGTTTATGAGAAAATGGTTAAGCAAACATTAAATGAATATATTAACTATTTTCATTATAAAATGATGATTAATGGATTATGTATGATATTGATTTGTAATTAATCAATTAATATTACTGTATTTCATTTCAATCCATAATTCTTTAGTTATTTTTATGGAAAATATGAATTATAAAATGAATTTAAAGTAGGATGCATTTAAGCCAAAAGTGATTCATTCCTTTTGTTTTATTTTTTATTATTTTTTTTTCCTCCCTTTTTCTCTCTCTCATGGGAAAAATGAAATTTGAGCGTATTTTTTATGGTGAAAAATATGAAATGTTTGCTTATATTTTCTTTATGCAATTAAAAAGTTCATTAATAAAGTTTTTATTTTTCAATCAAAAACATTAATATAATAGTTGAATTTGAAAAAAAAAAAAAAAATACTATTTTTATCAGCAAATCAATCACTACAGAATGCTCCTAATAATCCTAATATTTGCTCAAAGGATGAAATTAACTTTAATTATTTTACGATCAATAAATTAACCCCGCAAAGAATAAATTGTATTTGTGTATGTGTGTGTATGTGTGTGTGTGTGTGTGTGTGTGTGTGTGTGTGTGTATGTATACATATATATGCATATATATATATGTATGTGAATATATGATATTAATAAATCATAATGTTTTAAAGGATATTTTTGTATTGAAGTATTCGTATCAATCAATATACTATCATATAATTGCATTATCACTATGAAATGATAATGGTGATAACAGAGAATGGACATATTATCAAATGTTAACATTTTTGTTAACTCTTGAAGAAGTTATGGGATATGCTGAGAAAATAGAATTTATCATATTTGAATTGGATGAAAGGGGGGAAAAAAAAGAAAAATGGAAACAAACTCAATTTTGATTACCCTACCTTAATTTAGTTTTAACTTCACTTTTGTCATATCTATCATTTTATATTCGTAACATTAGCTTAAATTAATATGACAAAATTCTTTCATCAAAAAACTTGTCAACCATAACTGCAATCAATAATTTGTTTATAATAATAAATGTTATTTATTCAAATGTTTTCACAATTTTTTTTTTTTAAAATTATCCATAATACAATTTATAAGTGAAAAGAAATTAAGAGAGAGGAAAAGAGAGAGGGAAGGGAGAGAGAAAAAAAAAGGGAGAAAAAGTGAAGCATAAATAATGACAATACACTTTTAAAGCAAAAAGAAAAGAAAGCAAAAGCTAATTAATTATTAAATATCTCATATGTGAAAAATAAATATAAATGTTTAACAATTGATTTTTTTGCTTATTTCATGCATAAATATTAATTACCAATTAATTCACTCATTTTTGTTTATTTTAAAAAATATTTCATAAATAATATTAGAAATTTTTTTTATAATTGATATTCATAATATTTTTAGCATTTTCATTTAATCAAATTTTTGAAAAATAACATTTCGAAAAACTAATAGATTAATCATAAAATTTCAATCCATCGTCTGATTTTGAATCCAGAAAATCTTTAAAATGAATTGAAACATTTTTCGGAAAAGTGCAAAAACAAAAACGGATCCAGTAAAATGCAAATCTTTCGAAGCATAGAATCAAGTGATTAAACATTTACCATTGTAGGAGGTAAGTATTCCCTGGAAAAATGAAATACCTAATTGTAAATAAATTCATGACTTTAAATCAAGATTTATGATCCAATAAAATTTAATTCAATTGACAAACCTTCAATAATTAATCAATCAATAGAAAATTTGTAAAAGGAATCAAATATATCAATTATTATCAGTAGTGTGATATTTGATCGAATATCTATAAATACGTCTGTAAATTATTACATTCCAAGTAGCTTAACGATAATGTAGAAGGAATTCTTAAATGGCAAAAAAAAGAAAAATTACATTTTAATATTAATTACTATTAAATAATTAGCAATAACTTAATGTTTTTTTTACATTGAATTCATATAATTTACTTTGTTGCCGTTCCTTGAAGCTTATTTATTTATTCTAAATGAGCATTTTAGTTCAATTAATACAGTAATTTTTTTTTTCAAAAATGAAACTAACTTAGTATTCTATCATAATTGTTATTTAATGCAATTATTCAAATCATCAATATCTGTGTAAAGTTTGATTGAAACGATTTCAAATTGTTTAATATTTATTAATTAGATTTATGATGTTTTATTTATTTTTATTTTTATTTTTGAAAAATTTAGATTAAAACCTAGTCGTATATGTTAGTTGTTGATATTTAATGATTTTAAATTCTTTTAACCAATATAATTTCCAAATGAAAATCTTCGAATGTAAGTAAAATATTGGCAAAAATAATAAAAGTAATTTAAAATTTCCAGTATTTAGCTTTTTTTAATTAGCTAATGATAAAATTAGAATGTTGGTTGATAAAATCAAATTGCTTTAATTTGATAGCATATATTATCAAAGATTTTTATACGATAGAGAAACAGAGATACCAATGGTTCATCAAACTTCGTTTCGTTTATTGCGTTGACATTGTTAATCAATTGAAGTTTGATAAATGATTTCCTTTCCTATTTCACCTTTCCCATTTCCTTTCTTTTACTTGAAATAATTTTTTTTTTTAATCTATTTTTTTTCTTTTTTTATACAACAAACTATTAAAGCACAGCAATTAAAGCCTAATTATAAGTTTTTTGAAATTTCAAAAATTTTCAAACCTCTCAAATCGTAGATAGTTTTAGGATAGCATGAATTTTTATTCATACATCACTTTAATTTCAACATCTATCAAATCTTTCCTTAGAGCAAAGAACATTGTCATTGTGGCGATTTACAAGATGGAAGTATTTCTTG
>NW_018108324.1:13168-14860 GCF_000183805.2 Loa loa | reverse complement strand
GTAACAAAATTTAATTAGATTTTAAGTAAATAAAGTAAGTGAAGTAAAAAAAAAAAAAGGAATGAAAATAAATAAATAAAAATGAAAAGAGAAAAAGCATTAAAAATAATATATAAATGAAAGATTTTGAAACAATAAAGGAACTTTAACATTTGTCTAAAAGAATAAATTATAATTTTTTATTGGTTATTTATCATTTATCATAATTCATTTCACTTACTTATTTTCTCGTTTGATATTTTAACACCATTGTTAAATTGATAATTTGATTATGATGAAGTGATATAGGAGCAAAAAAGGAAAAAGAAAATCATGGATGGATGATGATGAAATAAAAAAACTTATGCTAAAATTATATGAATTTAATAAATTAAAAAAAAAAATCATAAAATTGTTGCAAAACTTATTTGTGTATTTAGCAATTGTTGCAAATATGAAAAATATAATGGAAAAATTCCTTTTCTATTCTATATATATGTATATATAGTGAAAGAATTTCAAACAAATTCTTTTACTAAATAAATCCCAAAATTTGCTAAAAAAATTTTTAAAGGATTTATTTTAATCTAATAAATGGCGTTGAGTGATATCTGAGGATGAATGTTATACTTTCAGTATGATAAGTATAAAGGATATATGTTAATGTGTGGGAGTAATATTAATGGATACGGTGTGATATGTAGCATTGATGGATTGAAATTTTCCATTTTCGATCATATACTTTTAATATTATCAGTATAATATAGCAATAATAGTAAACTTGTATTTTTCATCCTTGAATACCACCATCATTTCAGATTTTGTGAGTTAACATTGATAACACGAATTCATTATGATAGACATTTAATTACATTTTCATCTAATATGTTAATTTATGTTAAAAAAAAGAAAAAAAAGAAAAAAAAGTCACAAGAAAAGACAATATCATAAAGAGATATATCTATTATTTTGTTAGTTTTTTAAAATATTTGCAAACAATTATTGCAATTTTCAATCAAAATATTTCAATTATTTTGAATTTCCGAAAAAGTAAATAAATTTAACTTTTCATAACAAAATTAATAACTTTAATAATTTCATCGTATTCATTCATCATTTTTGTCCATTCTAACACTATCATCACTGCTAATTAAACTAATTTAAGCTCTCTTTTCATGATTTAAAATTAACTTTAAAAATTTCATCACATTCCTTCATTAGGCTTATTCATGCTATTACTATTACTATTACTACTACTATTACTAATACTATTACTATTACTATTACCATTACTAATATTATTACTATTACTACTGGCTGTTACAATTTATTAGATTTTCAATTCAAAATTAATAACCATCATTATTCTTATTCATGCAACAATTTCAAACGTTTGCATTTATTTTGCTGCTATCCATTAAAATATTTATTTCCATTGTTAAATTCATTTTAATTTGAAGATGATCGGTAAAAAAAAAAGAAAAAAAGAACGAAAGGGGTGTAACGTTTTGTTTATTTCATTACATCAAAGAGTAACAGGTTTCCAGAATCATTGAATCAATTCTACTGTTAATGTTTGATAAATCAATTCCACTGTTAATGTTTGATATTGTTTAAAGATACAACTCCTATCAAATTTTCGCATCTTTTTTTTTTCCTCCATATTTTCTATTTGAAATTGTTAATTAGTACATGAAAAATTTTTCAACAATA
>NW_018108324.1:10805-12290 GCF_000183805.2 Loa loa | reverse complement strand
AATTTTGATAATTGCAAATATTCATGAAATTACCATTGTTATTATTATCAAATACATTTGCATTATCCTAACAGCAATTATGTTAAGTAATACAATTTTTTTTTTTTTTTTGTTTGACTGACAAAAATTTGCAGCGTTATAAAGTAAAAAAAAAAACTTTTTAATTTTTGATTTTTGAATTTTCTGATAGCAAAATGCAACCAATCTATGAATTAATTTGTAGCATTCTTAATTTTTATTATATTTTTGTATATCTGTTTGCTTCTTTTTAACCTTTTATATTGCTTATTTATTTCAGGTGTTAATTTATTCAGTTTTATTATCGAATTGCTGCATATATTTGCTATCACATTTCCATATTCATTATTTGAAGTGATTGATAATAGTTATGGTAATAAGATATTAAATATGATAGGAATCCTCATAAAGTTGTTGAAAAGAAATTGTTTTTATTTGTGTTAACTATTTGACCAAAAAATCTCTTCCAGGATCCCGTCAGTCTTAAATAAGATATTTTAAATGAACAAATGTACAACCTAAAGTACGACGTTAATCAGGAAGCATTCCCGGAATTGTAAATATGGTAATACGTCAAGTGATAACAGAACCATTCCATATCAAAATCAACGGTAAGTGGCTGCATATCGATCAGGAAACGTTGGCGAAACATCCGGGTGGCATTGCAATGACAGCTTATCGTGACACTGATGCAACTACAGCATTTCACATATTTCATTCCGGCTCTAAACTGGCATATCAAATGATAAAAGAACTGTCAACAAATAACACCAATTATGAACCAACAAAGGAACAGGTCCAATGATTATTAGTTCTTATCGCTTATCAATTTCGATCACAGATTATTGCTGATCGAAACAAATAATCGTAGTAGATCATCGACAAACTGTTATCATCATGGAGCTTTTAATATTTCAAATTAATCAATAATTCAAAATTTTCAAAAAGGAAGTGTCGGAAACATTATCAGTGTTAGATGATGAAGTAATCGGTAGTTGGAATTTGGATGCACAACGTATCGAAACAATTAATCGAAATTTTAATCATTTTAGAGTACAGGTTACTACTTCTTATTCATATTAATAATTATTGAAATTAAATTACAATACACAAATTCTTTGCACCAAAAATTCACCATTTTACTAGAAGAAGGAGAGTAAAGAGGAAAAGAAAGAGAAACATTCTACTTATTCATTTTACCATTTTTTCAATCTTGAAAACAATATTATTCCAAATAACGATTATTTACTGATTATCATTTTTCAAACAAATATTACCTTTTGAAGATTACTTGTACGTGAAAAACTATATAATCTTGAAAACAATATTATTCCATTCAATATTATTATTATCATCGTTATTATTATTATTATTATTATTATTATTATTATTATTATTATTATTATTATTATTATTATTATTATTATTATTATTATTATTATTATTATTATTATTATTATTATTATT
>NW_018108324.1:8740-10331 GCF_000183805.2 Loa loa | reverse complement strand
AAAAAAACTAATAATAATAATAATAATTATTATTATTATTACTATTATTATTATTATTATTATTATTATTATTATTAATTATTATTACTATTATTATTAATAATAATAATTATTATTACCATTCAGTGTTAACGTCACTTTTTCGTTTTGTTGCAGAAATTTTAAAAACTTCAGGTACGAAAATTAGGACTTTTCGAAGCAAATAATACTTTTTACTTTCGTAAAATATGTGAAGCAATTGGCTTATTATCATTAGCAATATTTTTGCAACTACAAGAGCGATTCATTTTATCAGCATTGATATTAGGATTAGCTTGGCAGCAATTGGGATGGTTGATTCATGAATATGCACATCATCAACATTTCAAGGTAATCCCTATTTATGGTACTATTCAATTCGTTATGAAATTAACATTTGAAGAATTCATGAATTACAAATAAAAAATTATAAATGGATTCCTAGTTTACTAACGTTAAATTATCATAACCATCATGATGGTATATTTAAAATTTTATAATTAAATGAAAATTTAAAGAACCATTATTGGAATGATTTGACATCATATATTGTTGGAAATTTACTACAAGGTTTCTCAAGTGGTGGTTGGAAAGAACAACATAATATGCATCATGCAGCAACAAATGTTATTGGACGTGATGGTGACATTAATTTATTACCATTTTGGGCTGTTGTACCATCAGATTTGCAAGTAAGTATATTTAGAACAATACATACATGCAGTCATTTTGTGATAATCATACGATCCAAAATCGGATCTTATGATAATTCTTCCTGAAATGGTACCATTTTAACCTGTTCCAAAGATATCCCTTTGATACGTTTAATTATTTTTACAACTTATTAATTTATTATCAATTTTCAGCAAATGCAAGGAAGTTGGATACTAAAAATTATACCATATCAGCATATTTATTGGACGATAGCTTTTCCATTCTTACGAATTTCATGGCTTTTGCAATCCATCATTTTTGTTGCAAATATGTCAAATAGTTGTTTTGAGGTAATTTAATTTATTTAAAAACATTAACCAGTTAAATTCAAAATTTTTTTAAAAAAAAAAAATCTAAATAAGACATTATGATTGCAGATTCATAGGAAAAGAGCAACAATTGAACGTTTAGCGCTATTATTACATTGGTGCATGATACTCCTTCAGCTTTATTACTTACCAACATTTCAAATACGATTAATTTATTTCTTCATATCGCAATTATTTGCGGGATTTCTTTTGGCTCATGTTGTTACATACAATCATTATTCCACTCAAAAATTCAAACGTAAGTAATTTGTTAATAAATGAACAAATATTATTTGAGCAATTAATAATTTAAAAACTTATCGATCAAATATTTACAGATGATGATTTAATTTTAAACAGTTATGTTTGTTTGCAACTTCATACTACCAGAAATATGCGGCCAGGAATTTTAATTGATTGGTTATGGGGTGGATTAAATTATCAAATTGAACATCATTTATTTCCATCTATGCCAAGGCATAATTTAAAAACGGTTTGCCTTTCTTTTTTTTTTTTTTCTTTTTTTTTTTTTTTTTTAATTTCTTCTTTTC
>NW_018108324.1:0-7894 GCF_000183805.2 Loa loa | reverse complement strand
TTTTTTCTTTTTTTTTTTTTTTTAATTTTCTCTTTCTTTTTCGATTATTTTCTAAAATATTTTAAAAATTTGTTGAACCATTATATGAAGGATTATTTTATTAAAGCGGAAAAATTCCTTTCAATTTTCAGGTAATGCCATTAGTGAAAGAATTTTGCATGAAAAATAATTTACCCTATATGGTAAATGGATATTTTGAAGGATGGCTGATGGAAATTCAACAGATGGCTGCTATTGGAAAATTAGCTCAACGAATTTATCATCAAAATTAAAGCATATAAAAAATGAGAAAAAATAAATAAATAAATGAATAATGAAGCGATAAAATTTACATGATATGAAAACTGATACATGTTTTGATAATAAATTGTGGTGAAAAAAAGTATTGTGACAAAATAACAATTCATTATCACAAATATTTCATTATCAACTTTTGATATATTAGCATGTTGAATAAATCTTTTTACAAAATTTTCCATACAATTTCAAATTTCACCAACAAATTTATTAATTATTATAACAGTCTAATGGAACAAAAATGTTTATGAGTTTTTTTTTTTGCAAGATATCATAAGTATTATTAATGAATTAATACGTTAATGAGATAATTTTTTCTTTTTTTTTTTTTCATTATTTTTTATCCTTTTTTTTTCATCCAAATTTTCATAATTTTTAAATTTAACTTTCTTTTGTTAAAATTTTATTAAAAAAAAAAGAGAAAAAAGAAAAGGAATAATTAAAGCTACTAAAATGATCGATTATCTTATTAAAAAATTTATACAACAATTTATCATTTTTCTCTTTTGGATAGAACTATCAATGATGATGTAAATGGAGCATATTGGCCGTATTGATTGAATGGTAAAGTTTGCCATAAAATTGCAAGACAGTTCGAAGACCAATTTGAAAAATCAAACCCTCCAATATACGATCTACTATCACAGCACTCCTGTCATCTCCTCATCATCATCATCATCGATATCATTTTTACCCTATCACTTCTTCTCTTCTCTCATCCATCTTTTGTTGAAATGTTCTTCATTCTCATCATTCCATATAAATTATTTCCATTTATTTTATTTTGCTAAAAATTTTAATTAAACTTTTTTTTTTTTTTTTTTTTCAATGATATAATGATGAAATTTTCCAAATTCTTTACTAATGTCATTAGAAAATCATATCAATTTTCATTCCTTCTCTTCTCCCTTTCTCCTAAACCTCTCTTTCTGTATCCCTCTCACTCTTCCATCTCCATTATTAATATCTCTTGCATTCGCCCATTCCATGTATCACTTAGTTCGAAACCTATCATTCATTTTGTTTCATTCCTAAATTCACCATTCCTGTAATTCAAACCTATTCCTAAATTTTGAAATGTTTAGTAATTATGAAATCAAAAACTTTAAAACATTATTAATATAAACATTTCAAAAATTTTAATCCAAGAATTTGAAGATATACCCTTTCCTTTTCTTTTTTATTCTTTTTTTTCCTTGGTTATTGTCTAAATGTAGCAATTATACTAATATTTGAATTCATAGTTCAAAAATTGAACCATCATTTGTACGAATTTCAAATTTTAACCTAAAATTTGAAAATATATTTTCTGGCCATTTTCCAAATATTTTCAAAAATTTCAGCATTATTAGCGGAAAATCAAATATTTCAAATGTTAAAAAAAAAAAGAAAAAAAAAATGATAGTACTATGCATTCGCGGAATGATGACGAATAATTAATACCACTTTGATCGATGTATTTAAATTAATGGTTCCCAATTTGTGATCCACGGATCATCGATAATCTTCGAGAACTAAAATATGATCTGCAAGGTCTATTAAAAATTATTTTTCTTCTTTTAGACTACAATATTACTCGTATGTTTAACTAACATGCTAAAAGTTTTGATTGAAGTTTACTTTCAAATTAGCAAGATTTAATATTTTTGAATCTAGTGATCCTTGCTACAAATAAAAAGCGAAAGTGATCCTTAGTTAAAGAAAGATTGGGAACCATTGATTTAAAATATATATGAAAGTATTATCAGTGCATTTTTTTTTTTTTTTGCTTAAAAATATCACCATATATATTTTTGTATTTAAAATATTATCCCTTAATAGTATTGCTATAATATTTGGAAAATTTGAAAGATAGCTAAAAGTATTTTATTTCTTGAAATTTTAACTCAAACAATAGGATTCAAATGTTGATCTGTTTGTTGAAATAGAATCTATACATTCTCATTATTCATCAATTATTATTGAACAGGAAAAAAAAAGGAGTAAATCAAAAATAAGAGATTAATAGATTGTAGGTATTCAAGGTTATTTGTCAATAATTAATTATTTTTATTTGTAGGTACCAAGTAATGAATGACGAAGATGGTACCGATTTTCGGTTAAAAATTGACGATAAATGGCTAGTAATAACAAAGGATTTTCAAAGGAGGCATCCAGGAGGAAGTGTTATCACCCATTACAGGTTTGCTTACAGAATAAAAATTCGCAAGTAGTTAATTCCATTTTGAAAAATTATTAAATAACTATCGAGTAGCATAGTAAAACATCATTAACCCATTATATGGGCAAATTATACCGTGTTTCTGTTACACAATAAGATATTTTATATCGATGGTATTAAAGCTTGATTTAAAGAAGGAAAAAAAAATTTTTTGAATCACTGGGATTAAAAAATAGAAAAGTAGCAAAATTTCTAATTTTTATTCCACGCAAATTTTAGGGATGCTGATGCTACACAAGTATTTCATGCATTTCATGAAGGAAGCAAAAATGCATATAAGCAATTGGAACTGCTCAAAAAACGAAATTGTATCGATATGATAGATAGGCTTAAAACCAATAAGGGTAAGAAATATTATCCTATATTAGACTATAATATTCAGCTTTTTCTAATAATAATAATGTTAAAAATATCATCACATTTTTGCGTACAATCATTCAAAATTGTAAATTTGAGTAATAATTCAGATGACGGTTGCAGCGATGAAATAAATATATCATCTTATAATCTTCCTGAAACAAAGGTATTGTTATTTAAAATAACTGTCAAGAAGAACAGATCAAATAATTGGGTTTCCAATATGCTTTGTGATGTTAAAAACTGAAATCCTTCAATAATGAAGCTAGAATAAGTCTGAATATCGCTGTTTAGAAAATGATTGCATCTTTCAGGAAAAACAGATAGTAGAAAGTTTTGTTGCTCTGCGGAAAGAACTGATATCTGAAGGACTATTCGAAGTGGATCAAACCTACTACATTTATAAGTCTGCTGAAGCATTTGGCTTGTTGTTGTTCGCTTTCATCCTACAATATTTTACATGGTGCTTACTTTTTCAACTTCAATGATTTCAGTTATATCATTTCCGGTTTTCTTATAAAATCATTTATCGGAAATCTTACGAAAATCAGCTAAAAAATGATAATTCTTTCAGGTACTTGACTTCAGCGATAGTTTTAGCACTTTGTTGGCAACAGTTTGGTTGGTTAACCCATGATTTCTGCCATCAGCAACCAAGCAAGAATCGTCAAAACAATGATGTCTTATCGTTGATTTTTGGTAATGTCATGCAAGGATTTTCGCGTGATTGGTGGAAGGAAAAACACAATACCCATCACGCTGCGACGAACATTGTTGGACAAGTTAGTACATTTGTAACTTTGTACCGTGAAATTCTTAGTATCTTAAATCTCTTTATATAATATAACATTTATAAATAAAGGACTTTTTTTTTTAGGATGGTGATATCGACTTAGCTCCTTTGCTAGCATTTGTTCCAGATGATCTGAAAAAATACAAAACTTTGTTCGATCAATTCATCTCAAAGGTTAATATATAATTTTGTACATAATTTTTGAATTGTTCTATCCAATATTTTTAATTAGTAATGTTCTCCAGTCATTTTTCTTTACTATCAAATTTTACTAATCACGATTTAGAGTTTTTTCTTTTTTCTAGGTAATCCCTTACCAACATTTCTATTTCACATTTATGCTACCTTTCTTGCGATTTTCCTGGACGATACAATCTATACTGTTTGTTACTGGTGCGCCATACAACCAGTACAGGCAACACGTCATCAATGCCCCTGCCGAACAGGTCACTTTTAATGGGATAACCAAGAATTACTTTGAAGGGTAATTCGGAAGGAAACAAAGAAAGGAACCATGAAAACGTATTTCAAATGGAATTTTGTGAAAATATTGAACCATTCCTTCTTCCTTTGAAGATAAACAACTAATTTCTTTGTAACTATCCAAATTTAGATAATTGTTTGCACTATTCAGGTTTGCATCTTATTACATTGGTTATGGGTTATATTTCAACTCTGGCTTCTTCCTACAGGATCTATAAGAATTCTGTATTTTGCAATTAGTCAGTTAGGCGCTGGATTTCTTATCGCTCATGTCGTTACTTATAGCCACAATTCTGTTACTAAATTCCCTTGTAAGTTCATACATTTACGTCTGTTCCCCGAGATAAACATGCATGTAGTACTAGTAAACGAATATCTGGGATTAAATATGAGAAGGCAACTGTTATATATGGGGGAGTAACACCAGTATATGCGGAAATAGCAACTGGATAGACTTGAAACATAAATAATCAGTTATCATCGTCAGCCCCTTATTATCAAGTTGATGCTATGCATAACCACCACCACCTGCAATAGTAAAGTGATTCCAATAGCGGCATTGACTATAATTAACTCCCCATCAATCATTTCTATTTCAGATCAAAGCCGTTTACTGAATAATTTCCCATGTCTCCATATTCTGACAACTCGCAATATGTTACCGTCTCCGACTGTTGATTGGTTTTGGGGTGGTCTCAATTATCAGGTGACCTTTGACCAAGAATTCTTCTGTGCAACAAATGTTTGCTTAAAATAGTATCGCCACACGATTTTAATACATTTTCTGATGAGTATTTCTATATTCTGAGAAATCATTTGTTCCAGAACAAAACATGAGATTTGAAGAAAAAAAATTACATATTCCAGTATTTCAGATTGAGCACCACTTGTTTCCTACAGTACCTCGTGCGAATTTACCCCGGGTATCAGTGAAAGTCAGAAAATATTGCGAAATGAACAACCTCCCGTATTTAGTGGATAGTTATTGGACAGGATATAAATTAATTCTACATCAGCTTAAAAGCATTGCCGATTCGGTAAGCAAGATTACATGCTCCCATAGTGAAAAATTATGTGATGGTTAAAGACATTCAAAAATTTACTATCAAGCATTTCTCAGAAGCATGAAAAAAAATTTCACTTGCTAATACGATGTACAAAACAGTAACCAAAATTATTTGAGGCTTAATAAGATGCCAAAAATTATGCTACAAGCTTGCAAAACATACAAATCATCATCGAAAGCATGTATTTTTGGATTTTAATTTTGAAAGGTCTCCAAGTATCTTCTACGTTTTGAAAGGAATTGGCAGTTAAGGGCTCATTGTCATCAGATCATATCCATCAAATATGGATGAATGGAATACTGAAGCTGAAATGCGAATGGGCGTTTCCCAATGAAATGCTTCAAAAAAAAAGAAAAAAAATCCAATAGTAAGGAATCTGGATTTCGACCCAGCAGCTTCAAAAGATGAGAAAAAGAAAAATAGAAATTAACATAAACACGGACAATTCAGATCAAATACAACACATATCACCAACTAATGCACTATTAAGTTTCGAGTACGAATAAATGTACAGCAAAGGAGGAAAAAAGAAAAAAAACTTATGAAAGATTTAGGAATAATACGAACATAGGTGTAACATAAACGATCAGCAGTTCAAAATATTTTCATATCTAAAAAGCTGAAAACAAACATGAAACTTGACAGTTGGTCTATACCAACATTTGATTTAACACCTCAAAAGCAAAACTGAATAAAAATACAGGCCAAGAAAGGTAGGGACCCTAACTAGCTTATGATTTTAGCTCCAAAGATTCGAGAAACAATAAATAAATGCGTCCAGTAAAAAAACGACAGAAAACCATATCAGAAATCTGACTAGTACCAAACACTTTAACAATTAAGATGAGGGAAAAAAGAAAAAGTTATGTGGATAGCTAACTGTTTTATTTAAATACTGATATTAAAAAGATATTTTCTGCTGGTCGATGCTTGAAAGTATTTAATGTTTAATTCCAAATCGCCATAAATTGGATGGATTTTCAACACTAAGCATAGAAGCTAATATGGCAAAAATTCCCGGAAGGACTATTGCTGGTGTTGATTTTCTTCGCAAAAAAATAATCAATGCAGTGATCAACATACCGAAAATACAAGCGTAAAATGATAGAAAGAATACTTCGGTATCGTACATTTCCGCAAATTTCAATATAATATTTAGGAAAATCCCTGCAAAATACTTGCAATAATAATTGACTGGAGCTTACTCTTGATTAATTTTATTTAATACCTGAGGTTATTAAAATTTTGGTTAGAGGAGAGATCATATAAACCACGACTATCTACTATACATTTTATCAATAAAGTTATTTCGAAAGTAAATGTGTAGTATGAATTCACATTAGTTTCATGAAACTACTTCAGGAAGACGAATTTCATGAGAAAAGATCTGCTCAAAATTAGCTGATTTAAATCTTACATTTCGAAAAGCAGCTAAAAATTACCTGGAACTACAATGTCAACAGTTGAAGTCCTAACGGGTCTTCTTTCTTTTCCCACTGGAATGATTAACATAATCGGTGTACGAGAGTTCATCGTCACCACTGCTAGAATAAAAACAAATTTTTGTAATTTAATCTTATCATCACGAGAGAAACAGTTCCACGTATCCATGAATTTAGATTTTCGTTTTCTACTACACAAAAATCCAACCTTACGGATCGCTCCCTTATATGTTTACGTGCTTCGTTCCCCATCCTGTCCACCAATGAACCAAAGCATAACAATCATGAAAACCTTAGCAATGTGAAAAATAACTTCACATCTTAAAGAACTAACAGAAAAGATCGATACAGTAAAACCAAAATATATCAAACAAAATCATCCCAATGAGAAATATGAAGCCAGCGAAATAACTTGCTGTCTGAAAATAATGTCGATATTTGCATAACATAACAGAAAATTATTTGATGGAAACTTCATGAATTACCAAAAAAATTCCATTCAGTTTACAAGAACTTTGAAAGACCATCCGACCTCCGGTCAACAGTGCCTTTATTAAGTTTAACACGCCTATATCGATCTTACCTTTCTAAGCAGTGATTCAGGTAAATACTCGACATCACTATGGGAAAAAAAAAGTTGACATTAGACTACAGTATGTTATGCTGAATGATTAAAATGTAGCCACCACCTCAAATTTTATTACATCATCAAAATCTAACATTCCTACCCCTAGCTCGATATCTCACGGGAATTTATATGAAACCTTCATATCTTATACTACCTTTCAAATTATCGACACTTACTTCAGTACGTGCAATGATAATGTAACATGTTGCAATACCCAAAATATCATTAACAACCCACGTCCACTTCAGCTCATGAAAAAGTCCCAATAATATAGCGATAATCATTGCCAGTTGCTTCATTTTAGGATGATGATAATAAAACAAGTGATCTATAAATTATTTATTTGAATTAAAGTGTATCAAGAAACTGGTAAATTAAATTAAGATTTAAATCTAAACCATTGTTTAAAAAACAAGAGGGGATTAACGATGACAAAGGAAACATTTTGACAACATTTGACACCTAAACAAAAAAAATACAATATTAGATACTCGTAATTATCTAAATGAACGTAAAGAGATGAAACGAATTAAGTGCTCTATGCTTTCAAAACAACAACTGTTTAAAACAAGGCGTTAAAATTACGCTTTTTTTTTTTTTTCTTTT
>NW_018108323.1:150051-162568 GCF_000183805.2 Loa loa | reverse complement strand
ACTGATTGAAAGAGCAGAACTGACTAATAAAATTCTTCTAGATCTTAAA
This sequence comes from Loa loa, assembly GCF_000183805.2. Lineage (NCBI taxonomy): Eukaryota > Metazoa > Nematoda > Chromadorea > Rhabditida > Onchocercidae > Loa > Loa loa. The sequence continues at coordinate 162,519 of NW_018108323.1, read as the reverse complement.
CCAAACAACAAGCCAGTTACAGTAGTGGAAATACACATTGCACATACGCATTATAATAGAAGTGAACTTATAAAAAAGTTTTTTCATTCGAAAAATTTTGGAAGGAAAACAAATAAAAACTTTATAAAAACTGATTCGAATTCTGATGGTATAGTAAAAGATATAGTCCCTAAAAGAAAGCTGTACACAGATATTAAGTTCGAAAAAGGTAGCAATAAATTTGATGAATTGAAGCGAAAAAAAATGTTAACAAGTTAAGATGGGACAGTTAAACAATGAAAAGAAAGAATATCAAGAGGAGTTTGGACTTTCAACTATGACAAAATTCATGAAAGGGAAGAGGTGGCTGGATAATCCATTATAGCAACGAAAAGTTGATAATCATTGCAGTGTGTCAATTATTGGAGAGAAATATGATGCATATGACAAAACAATGCTTCCATTTCTAAAATAGGACGTACGACAATTGTTTAACGTTGTTCAGCTGATGATAGACTGCGTTTGCCTTACTTAACAGTCAGAAATTCAAAATCCGACAAACTGTTCTCAGCAAACTCTCGTGATCCCTGTAATTTTACGTTGTCCAGCAAGGATGTCTGGAATTTCTGTTTCCAACCATGGCAGTTTAGGAGGGTCCAAATCAGGCCATGATAAATTTTAATATTGTTTTGATTAATTCATTGGTCCAGCAGCCTTTCTTTTCTGCGTAACCAATAATACTACATTATCACTATAAACTTTTACCTCTGATGTCATTTTTGATTTATTAGTGAGGTTCAGACAAAAGAATCATAGTAAGGAATAGCTTTTGATTTGCATTGACCTATTGTTTCTACTGCTTCTCTAAAAGAAATTAATCACAAATTATATTGCCAATTTTGAGAGGCTATTTAAAAAAATATATAAATTTGCCAGCAAGAAAGGATATTTGCCATAAGCTGTTATCACTTTCTCTTCACGCAGTTCATTTTTCTTCATATTCATATTTGATTTAAGTGTCTCCTTTATGGTCTGGTAAGAGTGACTAGTAGAGAAAGTGTAAATGGACGCCGGATATATGCTATATGAATATAAAAGATTAAAGACATGGCACCATGCATTGGCTGAGTTTCGACAATACAAAGCTATGACTATTTTAACCAATCAATTATATCGCTTCGGTTGCAATATTGTCTTTGTGAAATCTTTTATCTATATGTCGATATATAATTAAAAAAGGTGAATAATTCAAAAATTGCAGTAAGTTGAAGTTATCAGTGCGAATACGGTTTATGACACTTTGCTAAGTTTCAAGTTTCAAAACCGTCATCGACGAGCTGATTGAAGAATGCATAGATTAAGGATTTAACAATAGATGTTGATTTTAATGTTAGTAAAGTCAGTCTTATTCATCCTCTTGGATTCGGAATTGCTTAGTCGGTTTTCGAAACAATCTAGAGGTTTTGTACATCCGGAAATTGTTCTTTTTCAATATAAAGATTGCCCAACGATTTGAAGAATGTTATTTCATCAAACAAATGTGGTAAAGGATAATTTGTACTCTTAGAATACAAATCGCAGAGTAAAGTCTTGTTTTAAGATTTTTCGTCCAATTTTCAATTAAATTAAAATCTTCAAAGCAGATGTACCTGCCATTGAAAGAGTTATCACTTTGCTCCCGGTGATATCTTTTTTTTATACTGCGATAATCTTAAACTGCAATCTTAGAGAATGAGTGAAAGTCATTTGAAATTTCATGCGACCGAAATAGCTGAGTAATCTTTATTAGATTATCAGAGAAAGGAATAGTATCAGAGCTTCATTCATGTATTATCCATATTTACACAATCAACGAACAGAACATTACACAAATATTTGAGAAAAAAGGTGCTTTAATTAAAATGAACATAGACATCCTCGGAACGTGATTGACGTGAAATTACAAAGGAAGTGGAAGACTTTGAGTGAAATAATTTTATCTTTTCTGCTGGAAACATTATTAGTTCAAGAGGTAAGGGAATAGTGTATAATGTTATGCTATACAATTACATCGGATCGATTTTTTTGCTAAATAAGCTAATGCAAATTTATCAGTACACGAACAATAACTGATCAACAACGAAAAGAGGTGTGCCAGAAGTCTGATGAATCTTAGTTAATTATAATTACTACAATTTAATTATCATGCATTCATGTAATTTACACGTATCAAGTATCATAATATGACAATCTCGTAAGCAAACTGTCTTCAACCTTTTCCTCTGGTTGCTTCTATGATAATACAATATTTCAGACAAAATTCCTCTATCATGTATATTAATTGCCTATTTGATCTTTTGAATTAGAAATAGGAATTTTTGATTGGATCAATAAATTGACTTCGGCATTCTGAGAGATTGGAATTTCTGTGCATAAGCCTCTAAGATAAGCTTTTCTGAGCAGCAAAAAATCGAAACGAAGAAATAAATCAAGCAATGAAGAAATGAATTCATGAAAAAAAAATAAGAACAAAACGAATTTTCGTAATATTTGAAACGAAAATTGGTATTAAATTTAAGCTGTGAGACAAGCATGATATAGAATCACAATAGACACAAGTTTTAGCGAAGGAAATTTGGCAAATTTCAAACCATATCATTATACCGCGTAGCAATTCAAAGAAAAATTGTGTTTGTTTGAATAAATGCTTAATATTAAGATGTATCTCACGTAGCAGGACAACTGACATTTAATCTCGAAAATGAAAACCTCGAGAATGGAAAACATATTGCGTTCATTATCTGTGAAAAAAGATAATCAATAATGATTTCAAACGCATGCACTGTCATTTTTTTGGATGAATTTTCAAAAATTTTAAATAAAATAAAGTTTAACAATGGATATTTGAAAAAAAGAATTTATTTCACGTCTAAATTTGTTGTATTATTTTTGAAATTTAGCATTGAAAGAAATAAAATTTAAAGAGTGGAAGAAACAGCAGCTTGTAGATTTTTGTCATACTTTATGTTAAAGACTAGTAAATTACTTAAGTAAAATTTCATCGTCATTTAACATTTGCAGCTTTAGAAGTGAGACGATAAAATGTCATTTTGAAAGTAGAATAATCGAATTGAGGCAGAAACATTGCCTTCTTGAAGTTGTTCGAATAAGACGGCAACATTACAATTTACAGGGAATCTTGTAATATCACAGAAAGAAAAGCAATAACTATCGATATGATAAAATTTTGGCTTATCTTATCAACGACGACCTTACTGCTGCCAAATATTGCAATTGCAATTTCCACAATTGCATTTTGTTTGTTTCTGCTCTTCGGCTCCTTTTTATTATCGAATTCATCATTCATGTATTCTTACTTTTTGCCCAAGTTGTCCGGAACAATCTATTCGTTTTGCACAATTATTCCCAGGGATGGCTCACAGGAATCAAAATATGGTCTGCAAAGGCGATGGCGAAACGATTAGGAAATTATTAATGATGGAAAAAAATTGCTTTTGTCTTTTGTGTTTGTGACTTTATTCCCATGTTCCTTCATTTTTATATCGCAGTGTTATCTAAATTTAATTTATATGTTAAAAATTCTGATTAAAGTTTGCCCTCGAATTAACAGAATTTATTGTTTTTAAATCTTTTGATTCCTGCTACAAATAAAAAAGCCAAAGTAGTCGTTGGTCAAGAGAAGAATGGGAACCACTAGTTTAGCATAACATGGAGCGTGCGTTTTGATTTGAATATGACCAAATTTAATATGAGAAAAATGCGTTTGAATAAGAATAGAGTGAAATTGTTCCAAATCTATTTTACTTATCAAATTGTCTCTCAAGGTTTCGTAAAATCAAACTACTATCAATTTTACAAAATAATCTTTGTTTTGATTTTGTGTGAAATTAATTTCAATGTACATACTTTTTTTCGAGATCCTCTATTTGGAAGTATTTCAGTAGAATAACCGTTTCATGAACTTTTACTCATATCGTCATGCAGAAGTTATAGAAAAGAATTAGCAAATGAAGATTAAGTCAAATCAAATAAATAAAAATGGTGGGAGATAAGAGATGAAGCGGTGACGGGCGCGTATGATCAACACACAAATATGCAAAATGCAGGATACAGGATGCCAGATGCAAGATGGATAGTGGCAACAAGGGTGAAGGTTAGAAAGCAAGCTAACTGAATAATTCGTTGCAAAAAGTATTTTCAACAAGTAGTGAAAAGAAGATTATTTATTAGGAGATATGAGAAGAACTGAAAGGTGAAAGGAAAAGATGAGAAACTATGATTGGGGTTTCAAAGCAGCCTGAGTTGGGTACGAGGATGTTGTATCTGAAGGTTAGAAGTAATGGTGAAGTAAGGAAGTTGAAGATGTTTGGGATCACTTTTCATAATCCATCTAATTTCGCAACCTTAAATTTATCCAGACTAATTAGTGCCTTCAGCTCTCACAGGCAAATAATTCTGTCGTATGATATTTGTAACGAAATATAAATGCAATACGGCTTTCGGGAAATCTAACACATTCCTCGTGATCCTATACTTCTCTTGTCACTTTGATGATGATATGTAAAACACAAGACAGTATGCTGTTGTGATTTGTTGAAAAATAGCCTGTGAGGGTATAGGGACATGCTGCTTTGATGATGCTCAAGTTGACATCTCGTAATGGCGATCCCATCGTTTGAAGGATTAAAGGTCAATGCTTCGATGATCTTTAATGGCCATCTTACTGTTTCAATTCACCTCCCTCCTACTTCGGCATTTTTTTTTAAGCTCAATATGACAGTCTATTGACAATGCACAGTGAATTAAATCGAACCGCCCATCGCGCATGCGACACTAACACACACTCACTCACTACATACATATGAGAGATTCGAAACGGGTTGGTAAAACCTTACCGATCAACAATGCTCAAATTATGTTTTGGCAGGTGACACTGTCCGGAAAGCGAATCAACGATCAAGCACCGTACCAGCACTTCTTTATTGATTATTGCATTACATTATGATCTATCTGTTGGATGTCGTCAGATCAAACAAGAATTTTATTATATATATAATGCTTACACTATTGCTGCTATCCCTACACAAATATAATATGCTATCTTTATTATATGAACTAAATTTTTGTCGGTAATGGTAATAAAATTGGCAAATGGAAGTGAAAAGTTGTAAATGCCTGTTTTTAAGGGTGAAAAAAAAAAAAAAAAGATATGGAAAGGGTAATTGATCAATCACTTGGTGTACCAATCATCTGCTATGATCACGAGCCGCGTTCACGGTTAGTCTTTGACGAGAACTATCTTTGACCTGAACTGAGCTGATTCAATTATGATCAGAAATAACTGGCCTAGTAGTCAACGAAATTACACCAAATTTTAGGCCATTATGTTAGCATTTTTTTGATATTCCGCTTATTGTTCGTTCCGATTAAAATTTTCATAGCTTTTAAATCCTTCAACAGATTTTTTTTCAGGGGTCAGCTACCCGAAGTGATGGAATCTATTCTTCTTCAACGACCACAACAGTTATTCAACTCTGAAACGGTTACTTTTCTGCTGCTACTCAGGATTTTTCTCTTGGAATTTTATAAGCAAAAGGATTATTTGATAAGATCTTCAGGAATCTCCATCATTCTACCATCATTCGTCTATCATTCTACCATTCTACCATACGTATCCTACTATCACTTTCCATCTCATATTGAAATTACGTGTAGGCTTTTATCTATTCGTCATCCTGAAAGCTATGTCAGTGAGTGATCCACTGTTTGGTTGAGTACTAGAACTTAAACATTACCATTTGTAAGGAATGAATTAGTAACTTTTTGTAATTTGTAAATGCAAGTAACGAGTAATGAATTCATTTAGACAAGTTTATCAGGGAAGGATGACGCGAAGGAAAATCTCCCACCTATCTTCATTGGAAATGAAGGTCCATCCGTGGTCGTCAAACTCACTGTCTGTGTTATCGCTTTCATTGTTATGGTTATTTGCTTGTGTTTTCTTTTCGTATAAATTGGATATTTGCTTGTTCTACTTTTTACCTCTTTACCAATCGTTTCCGTTAAAATTCTAAAGCCAACAATTATTACGTAGGGTACATCATTTTCAGCGGACACTTTCGACTGCATAATACTGCTCCCACTTTTTCATCAATAATAAGTAACTATGAGCAGCCTTTCTCATCACTCGGATTATCACGTATATGTTGTTAAATCATCACAAAGTGTAAAAATGTTATCCAAATGTGCACCGTTTTAAACATACACAACTGAAAATGTGCAAGTATGCACAAAATTGATAACGACAAGAAACTGTATAAATATGCACAATACTGTAACAGGAAAGCTTCAAAATGAGTTATATGAACAGTGACCCTACATACTGTGCCACATATGCCAAGTAAGTGACCGAAATAGTGAATCGACTTTAAACCTTTATAAACTTGTAACAGTAACGCAAAACAATCAATGAACAATCGTGAGTTAGAAAATCTCGACACAATTCTTGGGATTACGGATTAAAATAATACGCATAAAACGAATTATTCCAATATGTGTAGCTCATTTAAAGACAATAAAAAGCACGGTAAATATGCTTACAATGAGCATTACAACAATGTGAAAGTTTCTGAAACAAATTCAAAAATAAAGGTTAACTGAAACAGAGCAAGGAAATGCAGCCAGGCAGACTATGAACAGACAACGACTAAAGTGGGGATGGATTATAATCGGAGTCGAGTATGGATGCTGCTGGTTCGATGTTTTCTCTGTTTCCCAAATAAATCAGTTCCATTATGATGTATGAAATGATGAAAAAAATGAACCCGAATAGAAGCACAGTGAGATCATGCGTTAGACATGGATGTATGGTTAAGAAAAGCTCCAACTGCTTCGTGGTCCAAACACTTTCCACCCAAGTTGAATAAACTCCTGAATGCATATTGTACCCTGAAAATTTCCATACTAAATTGCAGAAAGGACAAACGTGAAAATTTGAAGCGGACAAATAAAGAAAATGGTAAATTTCCACTGCAGATAAAATGAAATAAACTTGAGATAACAAAAACTTATCGAGAGAAACCTGTGTTCCGTCGAAACAGAAAAAATTTACACAAAACAATACCATCTAATTTGAAGGCCGGAGATTCCGCTGCTGTTATATATAGCGAATTACGATAACATGTAAATTTCTCATCTTCTGGATCATACTGCCAAGTATAATGATAAATCTGCAAGAGATTTCCCTCTCGAAAAATTACTTGTTATTCATTAGTACTCGGAAAACCAACTGCTCCCAACAAATTTTATCCTAATGTTGTGAGTGGGAATAGTGATGAATGAATAGGTTTGAATGTAAAAGGTGATTATTCACCAATAATTTTGTAATTCCCATGTTGAATGCCGTTTATGTTGAATTTTGTAATTTTCATGTTGAATGCCGTATAGTAATTTTGTGCATGCAGGTTTTAAGTTTGAATGTTGTTCTACATATCACAGTATGATACCTGCATTTCGCATTTCATACTAAACGCTTTATTTGAGTGTTTTTAAAAAACACTGTACTGGCAAGTGAGCATGAGCAAAATTTTTTTCAGTTGTGAGTTCTGAAGAAATGAAACGATAAAAACTGTTAAGTAAAATCATCCTGTTACCTTTTGGTGTTTATTTAAATCTTCACACTGGCCACGATCGGGAACATTAACGGCGTTCTTGGATCCAAGAACATTTACAATTAACATAGTCATAAGAAGGCGAATTAACGAATAACTGTTTCTTCCTACCGATATATATGTTTCTTTCGCTGCAAAGTTTGCAAATGCAATACTTTTTGAAAGCACTTTTCACAAAGCCCACAGAATTTAGACAATAAAAGGAGAATTTTCAAATTGAGTTTATGTCTGTAAATGTCTGTTATATCGAACGATAAGGTCAAAATGGACACAAATATTATAAAAAGATTTGTTTGAACTAACAGTGATGTTCAAATCGATCGTCGCCTTTCGTGATACTTCTGAAGAAATCACAAGTATACCAATCAGAATATTTCAAGAAGCAATCCAGAAGAACGGCTACCTATAATGAAATATTCGTCAAAAGCACCATGACTACTACAGGGAAAAAAATTCAATGAATTTGGTGAGTAATGTTTGCTTACATATAATTCATCTATATCATACTGATTGAATAAATCAATTTCTGTTTCATTCCCACCAGTAACGAAACCTGCTATTGCTCCCATAACAGCATTCGCAGCAGCAATAACTTGAGTTCGCAGTTTGGCAGTTCCATTTTTGAAAACATTTTGGTCCTCCAACGAATTTAATCGGCTGCAAATACACCATTACCGACAGTATATTTTTTTAAATTTAAAGAGATAGAAAAAGTTACTAGCCATGATAAGTTACTAGCTATAATAATAGTTCTATTTACCACAAGCACCTGTTTTTATTAAGCCATCACAGTTGAACAATTTCTTTAACTAACTTGTAAATATACTGTTGACCGAAAGGCCGGAGAACGAAACCAGCTATGTCACGCTTTTCTTTCAAAAATGACTGATAAGAAGAAGGTGGTAGTCGACCCTTTTTCTCAACAATTTTACTACCTCTTCTACCCTCATTTCTGGACTCGCTTTGCTTAAGGGATGACCTGGCTGCATCGAGTAAAATTTGCACCTAAAATATAGCAACACTTATCCAGTGATATGAAAATACAGAATTATATAGTTCTCAGAGAATCCATCTCACATTATTAAGATACGACAAAATTGCCGTTTAACTTAAGATAACCTAAACGGGTCCTAAATACTGCCTGTAAAATAGCACAGGAAAATGAATTTTATCCACATTAGAGATGAGTTATGTTTTTCTAAGAATTTGCTGCTCAACATACTTTCAGTTTGTTTTCAGGAGTATCGTAAGCTTTTGAATCGATATGGGCAGAGAACGTTGGTTCTGAACCATCAAGCTGCTGTACCTGTAAAATAATGACAACTGAAAATGATAAAATATAAAATTTATTGATAAGGTGTTTTCGACCCAATGTTTGTTGAATTTGTTGCGCATATGTAGAAATGACCTGTTAATCAACCTTATTCAACAGTGCTGCCACCATCCTTATGATCTTCATGGTTACCTCAATAAAACTATTGATGTCTGTTAGCTTGATGTCTAAAGGAAATCCGCCTTTTATGATGTCATTTACTGTGGCACTACTTCCAATATAACCCAGCGATTCCTGAAATCACTTGTTTACATTAAATTACCTCTTGCATTCCACAACAACATACTGATTATGAATATACTAATAAAGAAAAAAGTTTTAATTAAACTTATGTGATCACGACTCAATATTTATACTGGTTTAATTCAATAAACAACAATGCAAAAATTCGCTGTTGTAGATTCATAATCATACACCGTGAAAAAAGGCGAAAATAACGGCCCGTCTGTTGCGCTTCGTCACAGCTTCAAATTCACTGGAATGATTTGCAATTGTTTTAGCAACTGCTAGAAGACTAATGAGTGATGTGAGAACAGACACGTCGCCAACAGCTGCTTCTGTGAACGAACTGAAGGAATCCATCTACAACATCCTCAAACACTGCCTCTGTAGTCATTCCATTTTCATTAGTGCTCAAAATTGTCTTTCTAAAATTCACCATATGGAACGAAACTAAATATATGAAATTATACTCGGGCAGAGAGAACCAAGCTTTTCGGCCTGAACTTTTTCGTAATTGCAGGAACCGTTGCAAACAAATTTTTGTCTTCCAATGGGTCACACAGAGAGATCCTGAAATCAAATAATTTCAACTGTACCTGCACAGTTTAACGAAACAAAATCAAAATACTTTTTTGAGCACTAACGATGAATCCGAAAAGCCGTAGAACAGCCTCTGGCGTTGGAGACATATTTGAGCATTGCCCGCTGCCCGCATGAAATGTTTCATACGCGCTGAACAAAGCACAGCTCCTCTCAAATTCCTCTTGTTGAATGCCTCATAGCACTGCAACAATTGCTTTTTGGATGGAGGCAGGTGTGGTATTGAAATCCATGAGATCTACGAGTGCATGACTCAGTCACACTAGTGGTATTTCAGATTATTTCAAAGGAAATGGCAAATATGCAGCGTAGAAAACCCACTTACGAAGTTTCGTATGATATCGATTTCTGTGCGATTTTCAATAACAAAAATTGGTTTCTTCCAATTGATGAATCGAAAACCTTCTGGCAAAAGTGCACCACGTTCGTTCCAACGATTTTCACAATCTCCATTGAGATCTGAAAAATGTGAAGTTTCACAATAAATTATGGACCTAACGGAGAACATGAAACATTAAAAATTCATACCAAACTGCGCATTAGGGCAAAAGGCATCTTCTGAAAATCCGATATTCAGCCGTTTTTGGTCGTTGGTAACAAAGTCGTTGCGTAACAGAAGCACACCACTTACCCTATCGTCCTTCAATACTCTGATCAATCTCCTGCAGCAGCAACAGTATATGTCGCTTTTATAAATACCAATCATTTTATTTTACGATAAGATCAACCAGAAATTATAAAGTTCGACCTGAAACTTACTCATTTAAAAGAAATATATCGAAAGCTGTGATAATGCGATCTGCGAAATCAAGACCTGGTATAAGGTTAATGAACTCATCAGCATTATCGGCATAAACAACAACACCTTCGTTTCCTTCCTCTTCAGCTGAAAGAGTGCCAAATACAGAACTTATTTGTGGTACATAGAACGCATTTATTTTGATCATTCGGTTGCAGCGCCTATATATCTCCTTTTAAACAGTGTAAGTACTTACAACCGCATCCAATTTCATGTGTTCCATTCAGTAATCGAAAGCAGCTATACCTTCCACCAATCAAATCTAGATAAATCTGATCTGCTAGTCGTTCACCACAACTGATCTTCACTGAATGAATCTCTTTGTAGTTATATTCCTCTATTAAGACAGCTGATACTCACCTATCTCTACCATCACAGTTCATATCATTTAATAGGTAATTTCGCCTTTCCGGCAATCAATGAATAGTACTGAACCTTTCTCTCATTTTGCTTACAGCATATATCGTATATTTTCTCCTCTACAATAGAGGCCCGAAACGTTTGCAGTCCCACTAGTCGTAAGAATTCCTCTGTTTGAAAGAAAATTCCTACTTTTACAACAGTAAAATTCGAAAGAAACTAGCATACACGAAGTTACGAAAGTAAAAGTTGACACCAATGTTTCATAGCAATCCCACCTGCATCAACCGTATTACCTGAAATAAAGTGAATGGGAGAACAGGGAAGTTATGTATGGAATAGCTGGAATTCGTACAACCACAGACTCTGTAAATGATCCCTGTACGGACCTCTATCAAATACAAATGTGTCGTAAATATAATGCAATTGTTAACCGCATACTTTGAAAATACCTCACCAACTCTTAGTTCTCACTAACTTGACAAGGAACAATACAGTAGGTACGAAAGTTCTTCAAAAATAACCCGAATACAAAAGATGCGCTTGACTTTATAAACGTACGTGGAATTTGCGGTGGAGAAGATGGGAATTTGACATGTTCAAAGGTTGAGTTTAAACAGGAAAATTATTGCCAGAAAGACAGAAGTTGGAATATCTCATGAAATATTCAAGAAATAAACAGTTCAAGATGGCAAGATCTGATTAACAAACATGACTGAAGAGCCAATTAGCTCAGCCTCAACTACTCTTGAACAAGCGACTGGGATGAATTGAAGCGAACCGAAAACGGGCATAATGTGAAATTTATGTCCCAGTGTTGCAAGACTCTATTCATGTAAATCTGTCATGTTAGATTTACAGAGCATACTGTCAGCGCCTCTTCTACATTCTTATGTCATCACCAATACCGTATCGAGCGATAAAGCTGGTCCGTCACGTGGTGAAGAGTGCTATCTATGGATGTATGTTAGAACGGATACCTTGTGTGACAGGAAATCGGGCGCAATAAGATTTGAAAAAACAATGTGCGGTGAAATGGACAAATGCAACCACGATGAATTACACTTCATGATTTGATCGTTGTACCTCTTCCAGATGATCAATGTAAGGTTGTACGTGGTGTATTGTCACTCTCTGTGGCCAAGCCGAAAAAATGTTGAGTTGTTTTAATTAAAATTCAGGATATCTCTCAGATAAACGCTTTGTTATATAAAATTAATAAAATAATATTTCGATATCCAAAGCGATGAATTATTTATCCAAATCTAACTCTTTCAATTTCTTAACCAATCTTAATTACAATGCTTAAATGTTGCAGACAAAACTCTTTGTTGTAAACTTTTCCGAATCTGTTAAGCTTGCATGCAATTGTCGGAATGTTGTAAAAAACTTATATGCAAATATCGAAATCTTGTAAAGAACCGCTAGTCTGGTAGTTAAGCCATTGTGTCTGGAATGAATTTAACAGATTGATTAACAATCTATTAAACTTCACAACATTCTGT
>NW_018108323.1:146980-149504 GCF_000183805.2 Loa loa | reverse complement strand
AACTCTTTCAATTTCTTAACCAATCTTAATTACAATGCTTAAATGTTGCAGACAAAACTCTTTGTTGTAAACTTTTCCGAATCTGTTAAGCTTGCATGCAATTGTCGGAATGTTGTAAAAACTTATATGCAAATATCGAAATCTCGTAAAGAACCGCTAGTCTGGTAGTTAAGCCATTGTGTCTGGAATGAATTTTTAACAGATTAACAATCTATTAAAAACTTCACAACATTCTGTAAGACGATTTAGCTTCAAAGCTCTCACTATGCAAGGAGCTAGATTTGTCATCCTGACGGTCAGTTAACAAATCTAAAAAGTTCGAGCAGTCATTTAATCCGACAGTTCCCACAATTACACAATCCGATAGCTTGCTGTTGCTGAATCATCCAATCAGAAAGCTTGCGCAAGCACCCAAGGCAATAGTATAGTCAGGCATTCAATTTCGGACAGTGTTTCAACGACAGAGAAGAGACAATTCAATAGTTCAACAACACGAACGACAAGACCGTTTGGTATCCTCTAATACTTACTGTGTATTTTTTCATTCCGTTTCTATTATTATATCAATGCGATATTGTACCATAGTCGTATAAGACCAATAAAGGTTACTATCAATGATGCGGCAATACACAACAAAAGTAAACTTTCCCTGATACGCTTATCCTATGTTCAAAATGCACGTACTTGTATGGTGTCTCGTAGGTTAACCAACCGGAAATGAAAGTTTTATACACCTTCATTCTCTACTCATATTTCCCTTAATATCTACTGATAAATGATCACATCACATTTCCGTCTATCATTAACCTGGGATTCGTGATACATTTTCCTTGAGTTGTCGTTTCTGGTTGGAAATGTTCATAGGTTTTCATCATTACTCTCAGCATCACTACCATTGCAGGATTATTCAACTACTGTTTGAGTGACGATATGGAGAAAATGACGAATGTTATTTGCTAGAGATGCATTGTTAGAGTCAATGCAAGTTAATTTCACGTTTTTTCTCAGTCAAATGAACATAGATAAGGATAATAGGGCAAAATTCAATAAATCAATCAATGCTTGCTCTCCTATGCTCATGCTATTCACGACTGTAAATTGATATTCGATAAATATTGCACATACGTAGAGAGATGCAAATGCGCAGGTAACTCCCAAACGGTAGTCCGCGGATCACAGATGGTGTGCAAGAACTGAAATACGGTCTACGAGAGTGACGGCGCAATAAGCAGAAAACAGGCAGGGACTATTCTTATCAGTGTTTGATAAATCAATATGTTAAAGGTTTTTTCAAATTAACAATTTATTATTAATGAACCTTTTCGGTCTCTGCGGCAAATAAGCCAAAGTGGTCTCTGATGATAGGAACTACAAGTTTAAGGAGTAGTGCAAACAAGCTTCTGATAATGCCAGAGATTGAGCGAGGACAGATTTCGGGAGAGGGTAGGTTAGGACAAATTAAGGGAAATGAAAGATAAACGGTTCACGGAGAGTTCTCATTGTGGGGGGTTAGATTTTTGAATATCATGCAAATGGCAAATCATCAGATACAAGTCGTTTTACTGCCTGATTATCTGTTATTAAAGAGAGTATCAAACGTAGAAAAAGGAATGGGAGAGGGGGGAGGGTGGGGGAGGATGCGGTTATTTGATATTCAATCTAATCTATTTTTGCGCATACGTAATTTTGACAAGATTTACTTTTTTTTAGAGTGCAAGTAATGGGGCCTGGTATCTCCAAATATTGCGACGAAATGTTGAGGCGCTTATGCCGATGCTCCATAATTGCCTTTGGTTGACTCATAAACTGTTGGTGTGGTTGCTATGGATGCAAACGGACGCATTTTCGAAAGGATTAGGAAGCTTGAGTAGTGTTAAGTGATTGCCTGACCACCGCCACTACCACCGCCACTACCACTACCACTACCACTACCACTACCACAATCACAACCACTACCAACACTATTTCCCACCATTTTATTATCCTGAATTTATGCATACAATGTCTCCGGTTCATTCGTCATAAACGTTCGGTGCAGCTGAAACGTGGGAATTCTTCCCTGTTATAACCCCTACCGTTCCGTATTATTCACACTGCCATCAAGTTATATTGATTACAATGTCCTCCATCGTAGACTTTCTGATCGTGTTCATTAGCAGACTAATTGGATCTATTCAACGTTTTTCATTGCTGCTTCTCTTTCATTATTCCAAACTACCGCTATGGTTCCTCTGCCTTGGAAAGAGTTGTTTTATTCTCAATATGATTTTTTATACTCTAATGCGAAATTTTGACGACACAATGGTCGTACATGCACAACCGTGTTCTGGTAATACTTATTTTCTACTCCTTTTTATTAATATTCCGCTTGCTTTATTTGTAATTGACTTTTGAAAACCGATAAACTGATAAAATAATAGGAACAAGTAATAATAATAATAACAATAATAATAATAATAATAATAATAATAATAATAATGATAATAATAATAACAATAATAATAATAACAATAATAATAATAAT
>NW_018108323.1:139595-146797 GCF_000183805.2 Loa loa | reverse complement strand
TTATTATTATTATTATTATTATTATTATTATTATCATCATCATTATTACTATTGTTATTATTATTAATTATTATTATTTATTGGAATAATACAAACTTCATGGGCGAAAGCTTACTACTTAATGACGCGATAGATTTAAATTCCTGTAATGTCAGCAGTGACAAAAACGGAAGTCAGCTGGTAGCGACTAATGCCTCAAACATTTGGCCGGTATCATTCTAATGTTTGTTTAGGAGATTTAATCGTTCTCTAATTCACTTCCTTTCCTTTCAGATTGTTTTCCGAATAACTTCATTTTCCTTTTTTTTACATATATTTTTTCAAGTTGTATCATTCAAATATTGATAGTACTGTAGCAGAGCCGATAAGACTGCAAGCGAAGTCTAATGCTCAGCAAGTCTATTTTCACACAACTGGATATGAAACCGGTCGCTATGCAAATAACATGCGATGTAGTTGGATCCTGATGGGTAGCAGTATAAGGAAAAGAATAATGCTAACTGTCCATGATTCCGACATTGACGATGCCCTGTTCTCGAAATGTGACGACTACTGCTCCATTCATGATGGCAAGTTCTTTCTAAGCAAAATCATAATGTTTCAAAGACAAAAGAACAACAAATAAGGAAAATGCCCATTGCAGGTGGTACATCCAAATCACCAGAAATAGTGCGTTGGTGCGGTGTTAAGCATCCGGATGTGATCATCAGTACTACCGATTCACTTTATGTGTACTTTCATAGCGACGAAGCATTTCAAAGGAAAGGCATCAATATGTCCTTCATCGAATTTGGTATTTTCCTTTTTTAACGTGACCAGTTCTGTTTCTCAGAGATTGAACTACGGCATCTTTGTGAGGCATTTCTTGCGTAAGGTTACATTTTTGTTTATAACTTTAAGCGACTAACGCTATAATTGTACCAGAAAAATTATCTAAGCTTTAGCAAAGATTGAGAAGCGTTGTGTGAGAATTGCAAACTGCTTACTATCGATAGGGTTTTCAGTGAATGTCCATTTCTGTCCTCCATACGAATAACTTTCCTGCAGATGTTCAAATTCCTTTGAGAATAGTCACGATGCTATAACTTTTATCTAAATTTGTGAACTTATAAAAGTAAAAGCAGATTATCAAGAATAGCCGTATACAGTTCGAACATTTATCACTATGTATAAACATGCAGTTGGTAAGACTAGTTCTTTCGGTATCATTCATGTAACTTGTTTCCAGATATGCCAGGATGTCCACCGAACTGGATTTCCAGTTCGATAGGTTACTGTTATATATTAACGGAAGCAACTCATGGTTTAACATGGCTAGAAGCGCAGGAAGAATGTAGTCTGGTACGTAGTAACCTGCTCACATTGACCTCTGCCATCGAATATTCTTCTGTTGCAGGTAACTTTAGATCGAATGCTTAGTTCCATTTTTTTTTTTTTTTTTCTTGAGGAAAATTTTGCTTACGTTTGTGAACTTCAATGGTTGAATTAACATATTTCAGCAATTTATACAAAAAGCAAAACAACCCCATGGATTGGTTATATGGACTATAGTGGTGAAGGCAGATTTACGCCTGTCGATCCAAACTCCCAACCTTGGCCAGAAGAGTTCGTAGATGGTCATTTATCCAACACTGAAAACAAAAAATTTTTAAGTGGTACACCCAGTGCTGTTCTGATATCAGCAGTTGTAAGGATCATCCTGTCATTCATATAGATGTTTAGATGTTTAGTGCCACATCATCAAGGGGTACAGCCAAAACAGATTTAATTGGAACAACCGTACAAATTACAACCAGCAGTAAATTACTGCACAGTCAAGCAAATAAACTTAGGCAAAGTATTCAGTACTAATCTATCATGCAGTACTAAACAGAAATTAATTTATCGAAGCTACTATGATAAGCCTTTGCTTTTATGTCACAAAATAGAAATATACAGAAAGTCAGTAATAAATATTATCCAATTTATCTAATAGTTTCAGTTTACCGAAACTCATCGGGAGTCGTTCGGGACAAGAGTGCGCTTATATAGACTGGCGCAACAGGAAGGGAGAAATCTTAGCTGTGGATGACTGCAGAAATCGCCATGAATATATATGCAAGCGTCGCCAAGGTAACGTTTGACGCTTAGCAATGTTCAACAGTCACCGATACAACAAGGAACTGATCCAAAGGAAATACTTTCAGATGGCACCACGATACCGTACCTTCCACAAAAAGAAATGATGCGTAATGGTCTTGCGAAGTCTCCCATCAGTTTCAATATCTGGTTGTTTATAATCCTACTCGTTCTGCTCACGCTTATCCTACTTTTCGTATGTTACCGGAAATGCAAAAAGCAACGCGCGTTATCGCGCATTGGCAGTTCCGATGCAAACCAGCGTCTGGTTACGGGAATCGATGTGCAGCGGGCTGCAACATCCGCTACAGTACTACATATCGGAAGCTCCGAAATCCAGAAAACTAATAGTGTTGCTATAAACAATAATGGCGCTAGGAACGATGCAAGAGTGCCTACAGTGACTGAAAATGCTTCCAGTGTAGTACAATATAGAGATTCATCGAGGTTAGCTGTCAGAAAATGAAAGAATATTTCCTTTTCCGCTGTGAACAATTAGATCATGTTTTCATGTTACCAAATTCAAAATGAATAATTCATATCGAAAATAAGCATATAGCAGGACAAGAATGGAAATAAGCAAAACCGAGAACAGGCTATTTGGTAGCAACTTGCATGAATAAAAGCCAAATCTAATTTAAAAAAAAAAAAGAAACCAAATCAGAGGTCATAACCGTAAAATAATTACAGACAAGCAAAAGAACAAAATACTCCGAGTCAAAACTCGCACTCGATACGGCAGCTGAACCTGGAACGAATTGAACCAACAGTTCTGACAATCGAACCACGTTTTAATGCACGTCAAGCAAGCGAGGAGCGCCTCTCGGTGCCTAGTCGAAGCAAACAAAACCTACCATTCGGCATACGGGAAAGTACAATGAGCAGCACAACGAGAGAGGAAACACTACTCAAAATACGACGTGGTGAACTGTTTGAACGTCCACGCGTATCTGTTCTGGATCATACATCTGCCATTAGCCTTGACGAATTCTGGAACAAAAATGAAATGTCAACGATTAACAGGAATTAGCTGTGAATCATCCACTTAGTGCCTCTTTCGTACATTTGTCAATTCTCTTGTTCCTTATTTAAAGCAGCCATTATTATCTCCTAGGTGCACAGTCACCAAAACGGGCAAACTATACTATCTTACCAATATCATTCCCTTCTTGAGCCTTCCATCATTCTTCAGTGCTTGTCTTGTAGTCTCAGAAATAACCTGTCATGGTTAGATTAAACCGTTTACAGCAATCAAGCAGAGAGAATTACGTGGTGTAAAACTACGAACTAGACAGAGTCAAAACTTGTTCCGATACAACACGAACTCAACAGTCATTACAGAAAAAAAAAAATTCTACACTCGTAACGTAACTAAGGGAACCAACAGTGGAATGAACAGTAACCAGTGGACAGTGTTATAGCGAAGGAAATTTTTCAAGCAACTGGATAAGGAATATCCACTTGAAAGGCGTAAAATGTGTTCATAAAATAGCGAATGAAATGAGAAACTAACGATTCAATCATACAACGAAAGGGAGAACATCACTTTTACATATGAGACGCCTATCAATGGGATAATGAGAGGAGGGCAACAGAATGTGCCGTATGAAACTGCGATCTTGTTTCAGTCCCAAGAAACAACGCCAGTTCTCCACGAATCCGAGATCGTTTGGTGAACGCCATCTCTGCTGTCTCCGTCGGTAATCACGATGTTGCTAAACAGTTAGGACTTCAAGACGAAAAAAAGGATTGTGGGTTTTAAAAGATTGCAATGCATGCTAAGTTTTTTTTTTTTTTAAGGTTTCACATAGAAATAAAGCAAACCGACCCTCTAAAAAGAAACTTTAATCGTTCTTAACAAATGGAGTGGGACGCAATGGCTGATAACTCTTTCTTATTTTGAAAAGTCCACCCGCGTTTGGTGTTCAACTCGTATGAGAAAAAGTATATTTCATACTTGAAAAGTACATAGAAACATACCCAATGTGATCTTCTGAGTTACAGGTTTTCAGTCTTTTCATCTCTTGCACCCATCACGTCCCACAATCTCCATAGTTTTTTCAGGTATGGATGAATTAAAATGAGTTTAGGTAACCCAATCTGAGTTAAATAACCATGTTGCCAGAATAACTGATAGTAGTAAGCGGATCTAACTCTAAGCGGTCTAAGTTACGGGAGTGCATAGAAAAATTTCTTATTTCTTATGCAAATTTCTTATTTCTTACGTCATGTAAGTTCTATGTAAACCGAGGTGATACTGTTAAAATTAGATTTCCTTTAAATAATCTTAGCGACTACAAACAGCTTCAAGACGACTTATGGTATATAAAGCGATATATATAGATTATATGAAAAAATCTAACTAATCATACAACGCTGCATAACTGACTGAAGTTGGGGAAAGTTTTTTAAAGACAAAAGTCTCAGAACGAAATTCCCATATCGGCAAGGATATTTTATGTTCAAATATTCTTCTGAAACTTTCACTGAAGTTGTCAATAATCCTATATACTGATTAAGTCAGAAATGGAATTTATTTTATGAAAAATAGCATTGAAGGTGTGAAAACCAGCCAAGTAGTCGACGAATGTTTCGCCAATTGAGATTAAATACATGTTCCATGCTGCGAACATTCCAAGAATGATGAATAAAAGCGCTGCGAGTCCATAAACGAAACAAATATAACTGGTTAGGAGATTTGGTACCAGTGAACAAAGCCACCCACGCCACGGTGCCAATGATAAATGCTGAGCACAATATGGTACCACTGACATGCGCTGCAAAGTCCAATATTTGCTTAAAACAGTTTCCAAGTCCAAGCAGTAAGTTTACTTCTTCCCGAAACGTCTCAACGTTAAATTCCATTGCTGTTCAAGATGCTGACAAAGGTGCGGCATGTTAATGAGGATGACATTTAATGACGTCGAAATTTTCTGGAATAAAGAAAAGAAAACTTGTTCGGCATAAACTGTACTTCAACATTAACATTATACATATGTGTGTCTTCTTAAGAAAACATACTAATCTCAGCACGAACCCATAATTTATATAAAAATGGCGTGCCATTGCGGCTGAACGTACGTAAATAGTGGACTTTTTTAGACATGGGAAAAAAGTTAGCAATAAAAAAGAATTGGCAAGTATGTGTGCAGCAATCATCAAAAACATGAGGCTACATCTTCACTTTACTATGTTCTATTTCTAATATTTTGAAATACTCCTCGATTAAGTAGAGGAAGAACATATAAATACGAAGAATAAATAGAAACAAACATTAACGGAATAGAAGTGTTCCCAAAATGCAGCATAGTTGGCAGTGAGTATGAAGCACTGGGAAAACCATACATAGATAACGAATTGTAAGAAATAGCGATGATTATTGAGGCCTACACACTGATTGATCCATACACAATGATGGTCCATATATAACACACAACGACCACAAAGCGAACAATGATGTGTCCCTTCCGGTTTGTGGTATCCACAAGAGATGCACAGTGGTTCCGCATCAGACTGTAAATGTTTTAAATGCTAATAAAAAGAAAAAGGGTAAAAAAAAAAACATATCTCGGTATGAGAAACAACAAAGAATATTTGAAAAGTTTGTTTTGGAAACGACTTACAAATTCTGGTCGTCCAGGATCCACTGAGCACGCTTTCTGATAATGAAAGAGGATGCAAACAATTAGATATGCTCCGAAAGCATAGTATAGAGGAATGCGAAATGATGGCCGTACTTGTTGCTCATATGGGAATAGGATCAGATATTCGCATCCAACAATTACTATCAATAAGAAATGAACAAGACAGTATAAACCCTTAAATATATTTTCAATCCTACTTGTGATGACTAAACATCAAACGGAAAAGTGAGTCTAAAAACTGATCTCGACCACCCACAAATATCAGTGCTAATTTCTACACTTTTCACTAGCTTCACTTTTATTTCTTTTTTGGTCTATGGACTACTTATGAGGATCTAAAAGCATGGACAAAGACAGGAAAACAAATTCAACAAATTTGCTTACTGTTCCTAAACCTGTCCGAATAAAAGCATTTAGAAATCGGATATAATGTAAACTGATTAAGGAAGGTAACGCCGATATCCCCGCAACAATGCGGCGTGACCACAAATTAAATTTCAACATATACCAATCTGTGAAATTACTTCTTTGCAAATATCTATCTCGAACCGTCCCAATCGATGATATCTGAATACGGAATAAACACGTATAGCATATACTTTTCAAATCACATTCTCAAAAGTATGATGGGACAAACTGTTCAAATGCAAATATAAATTTGCAAGAGATGGATGAAATCCCAAGTGTCGGTCCTTTTGAATTCTTGACTGAATCTTACGACTAATCTTACGACTTTTTGGTCATTCCTACATGCTCCCAGAACAATTACCAAAGTCGAACATCTTCGACATTAAAATATGCTGACATACCTTCGAAATTGAGAGGCTATGTTTAACGTTTGTCCTTCAAATCTTCCAAAGGTATATTCACAACGGTGTATTCACAAAGGAGTATTCACAAAAGTGTATTTCCAAAGATGTATTCACAATTTTCAACATGTATTGACAACGCGGTCCTTTCTACTTCATAAGCAACCATTCAGAAAGCTTCTCCTCCTGAAACACAGCCAAACCAAAGAACAATCCACCCGACAAATCCGACGCTCTCCTACCGTCCACCACCTCAAACTCCTTGCTCGTATCAGCGGCCCTGTAACAGGCCGTTTTCACGACACAGACGTAATGCAAATTGTCAGCTCATGGGGTTACCGATTTGGCGTAGGATATTCACCGATGAGGTTTTCTATCTGAGATTGAATCTGTCAGGCGAAGCTGTTGCAATCCAAAGAGTTTAATTGTCCAGTGAAGTAAATACAATGACTACCAACAATCTAATAATGAATAACAATTCGATGAAATGAATAACACGATATGGAGTACGGAGTGTGGGACGCGAAATGCGGAATGTAGATGCTGATCAGTGTAATATGAAAGCTTTCAGCAACATCATCGGCGAACTGACCGAAAGGATTATGGACCATAATGTGTGTTCAGTTTTTTT
>NW_018108323.1:135235-138986 GCF_000183805.2 Loa loa | reverse complement strand
GAAATTGTTGTTAACCGAGAGAGTTCCAACAGTGCAACTATTTCCGGAAGCAAATATTTGCATGTCACTCACTTGGCAATAAATCTTTGTTGATCCTATGATACCTGTTGTGATAGCAACTGATTTTGCAGGACATTCGAGTAGCCATCAGATGACACAACTGTTTCAGCTGTGGAAAGTCATTTTCAACGATCACAATGCCGGGATGCTTTATCATCTGTAATTGATTGCTTTTACTTCATACCTTTGTGTAGTTGGTATGATCGTAATTTAATACTGAAATAACGATAACAATTGTCATATTTGTTACTAATGATTATATTAATTAATAAAGAGGAGGAATAAATAGAGCAATACTGTTGCATGTCTGGAATACTGCTTTTCCCGTGCCAACCATGACTCAAGATTTGTTTTGCCGCTTGCATACTAGTAATTTTCGACCAGTATTCCACGAACCTGTTGTCATCAATACCATACAATTTTCAACGATATCGAATTTCTCGCTGTGCTTCTAGTACATACAATACATAGTACATACTGTTCGCTAAAATTACCAGATCACTTAGCAAAGTATTCTTGTGTACGTCAGTCAAGCCTGTCTATGGACCTTTTAAAGTAAACTCATGATAGTTGTTCTGAAGTCATTACTAGATGGATAGGCAGATCGAACTGTCTGTCTTGAACAATAAGCATGTAGTAATAATGCCTTCTCGATTTGTTCTATGTTTCTGAAACTACACTTTATGATGCTCCACTATCCCATGATATATCCATAAATTAGAGGAAATATCCAGCCGAGATCTCAAGCTCCAATACTCCAGTGGGTTAAGAGATGATAAAATGTTCATTGCGATGCATTATTTCTTTCAATCAAAACTATGCTTCTTTTATTCCTAAATCTCTTAGTTTTTCATTTTTTATTGACATATGACATAGAAATGTTCAGCTCCCATCAATGCTACCGTGCTTCATTTGGTAACTTCCCATAGAATATTATTGTCTCCAACATGAACGGTGTGCAGAATATTGTTCCAATGTGGTGCAAACACTCTACCATTCCTAGCCGAAACACATGAATCTCTTGCCCATAGTCTAGCTTCCAATCATCTAATATTGTTAAATCCCGTGCACTCAACAAGCTGATAAATTTTTCATTGTTTATTCATTTTCTATTTTTCACTGCATGCAAACGGTATAGAAGTGCGAAGTATGCAAAACATCTCGAAATCATTGAGGAATCTAATGTTTCTTTGCCATGTTCTAATATTGCTGCTAACATTTAACAAGTCCTATTCAGTTCCAATTCACCCAGAATTCTTGGAAGTACTGATTTCATCTCCTCATTTCTAGAACAATCACTTAAAGATTTCAGTTACTAAAAACTTAAAAACAAATATTCCCAAATTAGTACTGATAGGAATATGCAACGATTTGTACAAAACAACGGCTGTAGCGTTCAAGAAGTAACATATATCGATACAAGCATAACAAAACAAATGAAGAAATAAAGGCTGAACAAATTCAATAAGCCAGAAAGAGAAAGCGTAACCAAGATGAAAGTAAAACCTCTCGTACCATATACATAGAGAGAGAAGGAGGGAATAGAATTCGTTGTTGATATCAGATATCAGTAAGACAATAAGCTCAATAACTACCCAACATAAGTGAACCTGTTGGTGGTGAGGAGGTGGTACAATATCCTGAACTTACACTTGAACAACTTGATGAAATCGATAGATTTCCGGAATAACCATCAATAAAAGACCGAAATCCGGGAGAATGATGCTGGTTACGGCCTTCCATAGATATCGACGACGTTTTCGTACCAATAATTGTAGGACCGTTCTGCGAAGACATGTAAACAAAAGCGCCCAAATGTGATTCACTCGCACCAGTATTTGGTATGGCGTAACGCAAAGCTGGATGTTTTTCTGCGTGTGTTACTAATTTAGCTGGTACACTACCTAACTTATAGCGACCTGAATTCAACTCCGATATTGGCAATGGAAGAGATGTGTCGCCTTCCAATAACCAGGGATGATACCGTATATATTCCAAATCACAACGTTCGTCTGGATCATATTTCAAACATTCCGTAATAAGATTTTTGCAACCTAAAATTGAGCATCCTGACATATTTCACATCTTTTTTGACCACTTCAATAATGTCAAAGAACTACTATGAGAATTTCCAGAATGCATAACAAACGAACATTTTGAAATATGTCGTCGCCAAACTAACGGTCCTCGACGAACAATGTCTTCATCGCGATGGAATGGAATGTCCCCACAAACCATATCATACAACAAAATCCCTAACGACCACACCGTTGCCTTACAGCTATCATACTCAGAACGCAAGATCCATTCTGGCGGACTATACACACGTGTTCCTGGAAATACAGGCTCTAAATATATATAAACTATATAACACGAAGTTAGTCACTTAAATGAAGTAGGAAAGAAAACATGCCTTCAAAATCGGTAAACTTTTCACCCTTCGTTTTATAAAATGCACCTGAACCAAAGTCAACCAACTTCAGGCGTCCAATTTTCAAATCCACAACCAAATTTTCATCCTTAATGTCTCGATGGACAACATTTACATCCACACAAGCTTTCACAGTATCCACAACCTTCAAACAAAGCAAGTTTTACTCGCCAAGAAAAAAGAAAAATTCACGATAACTCGTCAACATTATGCAAAAAAATCGCTCGTACATCAATCACCTGTTTGAAGAAATTCCTTGCAATTTTTTCATCCAGCGCCCCGTGTTCCGATATATAATCAAACAAGTCCTGGCACGGTGATGGTCGCTCCATCACAATCAGGAATCCATCCGATCGTTCAAACCAATCGTACATTTGGATAACGCCCGGTATATTTCTACATTCCATTAGAAGGACTATCTCCACAGGTAGCTCTTTACCAGTGTTAGGAATCTATAAGGAGTAAAGTGCATCAATGAAGTACTTATTTTCCTTTACAAAAATAGTAAAAAATTTTGGGCATATCATTTTCAAATATCAACTGAAATTGACTTTTTTTTAAAAAAAAAACCCCTCTACAGGGTATTTCGAAAAATAAAATATACAAATGTATACCTTTTTCCATCCGGTTACGTTATTCTTTGATACATACTTCACTGCCACTGGCAAACCGTCAATCACACGAAACCCGGAATAGACAGTCCCAAAACCACCGCGTCCTAATTCTGGTCCAAGCTTGTACTGCTTCTTGAAGCTTGCGTAATCATGCTCTTAAAAAATCTTAAAAATTTTGATCTGAAAAGTCTTCAAAAAACCGTATTTGTACTAGTTACACTAGCAAATATCGAATGAATGGGATTTATGAAGGCGGGAGCTGTTTCTGATGAAAGTTTGCTTCTTGAACTCCACTTATGAAACTTCTCACACCGCACTACAAACTTGTCAACTGGAAACCAACCGTTTCTGCACACAGTCATTTTTCCTATATTAATAGACAATCAGGCCAGTCCGACGGGTACATACCTTGACGATGCGTTTCAACACACAAACACAGACAGATGCACAGACACATGCGCACAGACACATGCATACACAGACACATGCACACACATACGCATCTATCTAATCCATCTATCTAATCTATCTATCCATCGATCTATCGATCTATCTATCTATCTATCTATCTATCGATCTATCTATCTATCTATCGATCTATCTATCTATCTATCTATCTATCTATCTATCTATCTATCTATCTATC